>NC_086449.1:76793986-77093986 GCF_028390025.1 Pseudophryne corroboree | reverse complement strand
CGTCTTTCAACACAGTCCATGACAGCGGAACGTCGCCTGCACCAGCCACCCCAACCTTCCCTAGTCACCTTCCAGGAACGACTATTGGAATTGCATGAATCTCCACGGAAACCATCGGGACTCATGCACTTTGCATCTCGGAACTATCCCTTTAACCTGGCACACTCATGAATTACACAGGTTCTGTAGCTGTCTGACTGCAAGCCTGCAGACCCTCCAACATGACCCGCCCCACTAGGTACAAAATGATCTGTTCCTGGACTTCACTCTTAATTTATGATTTCCATCACCTGTGTTGAACTAGTTAAATGATAAGAAAGCTGTTTCTTCACAGGTGATGACAATAATAATTAAGAGGGAAGTCCAGAAACAGAGCATTTTGTACCTAGTGGGGCGGGTCATGTTGGAGGGTATGAGCCTGCATTTTACACCTTGTAAATCAGCAACAAAAAGGAATAGTATGGGAAGCCTAGTGACATTGAGGTATTGGACATAAGCCCACCCGAGTATTGAAGTTTTTAGCTTGGTAAACTTTATAATAAAAGGTTGCAAACTGTTAATGATTCCTATTAGTTACATATACCCTTGGGTTGTCTCTAGAGCAGATTCATTTGGCAATTGTCTGTCAGAACAATCTGTCTCCCCACCCAACCAATTCTCTGAAAATAATAGTCCTGTATGTAGCGGCCATTTTTCCGGAGACCACGGTACAGCTCAGCAGTACCTGAGCCTCTAAAAAATGACAGCGCTGCCCAAAAGAGTCAGTTCTGCCTCTAGTGATAACTAATGATTGGCGGAAGGAAGGCGTTCCGTCATTGTACAACAAGATGGCGGCGCCCATAGAGCTAAAGTGACACTGAGCCTTCACTATATACGTTCTGCCTATAGATAAGCGGTATGTACACAGTCATGGCATATAAGTATGCACAGGGCACGCTGTGCTTGGCATAAGCGGTCTGCAGCGTGGGGAGATTCAGCTGCAAAGGATCAAGTGCCAGCTGCTTTCCAGACATGCTGACATTCTAATGTCCCTGGATTATCTATCTATCTATCTATCTATCTATCTATCATGCTGCAAGATTACTGTATTCAATCAGCACAAACGAGGTATTGGGGATATTTAAATATATGATCCTTTGGCATATGTCACGATATTGTAGCATTATATAGTATGTGGATGCATATGTGACTATACCAGCCAGCGGTGGAGGGTTTGGTTGGCAACAATGCATTGCAGTCCTATATTAGTATTAATTACCGACCAGTATGATTCCAGTGACCACAAGCCTACTAGCGTGTGATCTCTTGGTTGGAAGCATTTGTATAGAGGCTATAGGTTACATTTTCTGCAAGCAAATGCATTTGGGTCAGGGGAAAGTCCTCCATTATCTAGGTCTGCATCATTTTGTATGAGAGAAATAAATAAAGAGCAGGTAGTGATACTTGTATGTTGTATATTGGACAAGAGAAGTGGTAACGCGTTGGTATTATGGTGGTCATTCTGAGTTGTTCGCTAGCTGTTTTCGGTCACTGCGCAGCGATCAGGCAAAAAAAAACCCGGCATTTCTGTGCATGCGGCGCAATTCGCATTCGCAACGTACTTTCACAACGGCCGTTGCAGTTTCACACAAGGTCTAGCAACACTTTTTAATCGCACTGTTGGCTGCAGAGTGATTGACAGGAAGTGGGTGTTTCTGGGAGGTAACTGACCGTTTTCAGGGAGTGTGTGTAAAAACGCAGGCGTGGCTGGCTGAACGCAGGGCGTGTTCGTGACATCAAAACAGGAACTAAATAGTCTGCAGTGATCGTAAGCTAGGAGCAGGTCTGGAGCTACTCTGCAGCTGCACAAAATAATTTTGTAGCCGCTGTGCGATCCTTTCGTTCGCACTTCTGCTAAGATACACTCCCAGAGGGCGGCGGCTTAGCATTTGCACGGCTGCTAAAAGCAGCTAGCGAGCGAACAACTCGGAATGAGGGCCTATGGCTTCTCCACCTACAGACAACAATTTGTTTTTATTTGCATGACCCCCCCTGCAGCATTTACTAAATGCAGATCTTCATCTTGTTTGATTTGCTTTTCACCGAAGCCAATACTATGTAGGTGAATGACCGAGCATCTGTTTTTGGGGTCCCCTGATTGACAGGTATGCAGTACATTCTCTTTTGCACCCGTTTGGTTCCTTGATTTATGAACATGCAGACATTGCAACAGATTAGGTTACTGGTGTCTAGTATGATAATTGTCCTTTGAGATGCAGAGAACAGTGAAGTAATGAATTATAAGTTATGAAATGCAAACACAGTGTTACTTGTGTGTTATAACTGGATGCAATGTAATACTTAGGGGGACATGTACTAAGCAGTGATAAAATCTGAGAAGTGAGCCAGTGGAGAAGTTGCTCATGCCAACCAATCAGCCGCTCTGTATATTTTTAAAGTATGCAAATTATAACTGTTACGTCAATGCTGATTGGTTGCCGTGGGCAACTTCTCCACTGGCTCACTTCTCCACTTTTATCACTGCTTAGTACATATCCCCCTTAGTGTCTTAATTGAGGTGTTGTGTAAATTTGTTTCAATTTCATTTTCATCTCAACACAGAAATCTGTGGGAATGAGGACACTGCGCTGGTTGCGCTCAGCGCAGAGTTTGTGTGCTGGGTTAAGATGGATTCCTGGGATGGAACCGCAACAGCCTCAGGTGAATGTGAGTACACACATACCCCCACGGTCCTTGTTACACAGTAGTTTACTTTAAGCCTCTATTCATGAGACTACAACTGAACGCGCTATACAGCACTGCTTCCCTGTATACTGATTTCCCATACGTATCACATCAGTGTACCAAATGCTCCTTAGGTAGTGTCGCTGTGAGAAGGTATTTTTACTCTGCATTGATAAATGACTTTCTGTGTTAGGATCAACTATTATCTCCCCACTTGGTACAGGTAGGTAAAGCCTTTCCCAAATTTTGAGGGCTGTGTCCTAGTGTGATATAAGACAGGTAAACCCCTCCCCTCCCCCCCCCCCCCCCCCCCCCGAGAATCTAGCAATTTCCGCTGCCTTGACATAATCTTGTTCCTGAGATTATTCCGCATAGGGCATTTCTGCGAACTAAAGGGCCCTACTCACTGGCCGACCCGCCGCCGAGCTGCCCGACGGCGGATACGGCCGCCGAGCGACCCGGCGGCGGGGGGGGGGCAGTGACGCGGCTGCATTGAAGTGCAGGCAAATATGGACGAGATCGTCCATATTGGCCTGCATGCACAGCCGACGGGAGACCAGCGATGAACGAGCGCGGGGCCGCGCATCGTTCATCGCAGGAGTCTCCACACTGAAAGATATGAACGAGTTCTCGTTCATTTATGAACGAGATCGTTCATATCTTTCAAAAAATCTGCCAGTGTGTAGGGCCCTTAAGACTGCAAGATTGTCAGTCACTCTGTCTGCTCAAGAAGCCCCTCCCTGGGACAGATTTGGATAGCTATGACGTCCAGTTATGTCATATATATCATGTGGATCAGTTATAATACATATTAGCAACAAATAGTGGCTTTATGTGCCCTTTAAATATATACACATATTTGTAAATTGTAACTTTTTAGATAATCTTTTCTGAACACAAACCCGTTCTCCATTTCGACCTGCAGCCGCAGTTGCTCCGGCTGGTCCATACCTCGTCTCCACCTGATCCTCCAAAAGCCACCCCCCAGACAAGCACTGTAACGGTATTTGAAGAGGCCTTTGCCAATCAGCAGAGGAATAAGGCCTCGTTTGTGCAGGTGCTGGACCTGTTCTGTGGCCGCAGTGTGAGGAGGAGAGGACATGTCGAAATGATCGAGGCCGCCCTCAGGTGGATGCCAGAATTTGGGGTGGAGAAAGACTTGGAGGTTTACAACAAACTGCTCGATGTGTTCCCCAAGGAGGTCTTTGTCCCCAAAAACTTTATTCAGATATATTTCAACCATTATCCCCGCCAGCAGGAGTGTGCAATCAAGGTACTAGAACAGATGGAGTACTATGGTAAGTTGTGGTAACATCTGCATTTATTGTACACTTCTACACTGACTGAACCATAGATAGCAAATAACTGAGCTCCTCAAAGTGACATACAGGAGATACATGGTGTCTGCTCCTCCCACCACAGGGTGACACAGGCAGGAGGGAGCAATGTGACATGGAGTCTGTCCCTCTCACCACAGGGTAACACAGACAGGAGGGAGCTATGTGACATGGGGACTGTCCCTCCCACCACAGGGTGACACAGGCAGGAGGGAGCTATGTGACATGGGGTCTGTCCCTCCCACCACAGGGTGACACAGGCAGAAGGGAGCTATGTGACATGGGTTCTGCTCCTCCCACCGCAGGGTGACACAGGCAGGAGGATGCTATGTGACATGGGGTCTGTCCCTCCCACCACAGGGTGACACAGGCAGGAGGGAGCTATGTGACATGGGGTCTGTCCCTCCCATCACAGGGTGACACAGGCAGGAGGGAGCTATGTGACATGGGGTCTGTCCCTCCCATCACAGGGTGACACAGGCAGGAGGGAGCTATGTGACATGGGGTCTGTCCCTCCCACCACAGGGTGACACAGGCAGGAGGGAGCTATGTGACATGGGGTCTGTCCCTCCCACCACAGGGTGACACAGGCAGGAGGGAGCTATGTGACATGGGGTCTGTCCCTCCCACCACAGGGTGACACAGACAGGAGGGAGCTATGTGACATGGGGTCTGTCCCTCCCACCACAGGGTGACACAGGCAGGAGGGAGCTATGTGACATGGGGACTGTCCCTCCCACCACAGGGTGACACAGGCAGGAGGGAGCTATGTGACATGGGGTCTGTCCCTCCCACCACAGGGTGACACAGGCAGGAGGGAGCTATGTGACATGGGTTCTGTCCCTCCCACCACAGGGTGACACAGACAGGAGGGAGCTATGTGACATGGGGTCTGTACCTCCCCCCACAGGGTGACACAGACAGGAGGGAGCTATGTGACATGGGGTCTGTACCTCCCCCCACAGGGTGACACAGACAGGAGGGAGCTATGTGACATGGGGTCTGTCCCTCCCACCACAGGGTGACACAGGCAGGAGGGAGCTATGTGACATGGGGTCTGTACCTCCCCCCACAGGGTGACACAGACAGGAGGGAGCTATGTGACATGGGGTCTGTCCCTCCCACCACAGGGTGACACAGGCAGAAGGGAGCAATGTGACATGGAGTCTGTCCCTCCCACTACAGGGTGACACAGACAGGAGGAAGGGAGCTATGTGACATGGAGTCTGTCCCTCCCACTACAGGGTGATTCAGACAGGAGGGAGCTTTGTGACATGGGGTCTGTTCCTCCCACCACAGGGTGACACAGGCAGAAGGGAGCAATGTGACATGGAGTCTGTCCCTCCCACTACAGGGTGACACAGACAGGAGGAAGGGAGCTATGTGACATGGAGTCTGTCCCTCCCACTACAGGGTGATTCAGACAGGAGGGAGCTTTGTGACATGGGGTCTGTTCCTCCCACCACAGGGTGACACAGACAGTAGGGAGCTTTGTGACATGGGGTCTGTTCCTCCCACCACAGGGTGACACAGACAGGAGGGAGCTATGTGACATGGGGTCTGTCCCTCCCACCACAGGGTGACACAGGCAGAAGGGAGCTATGTGACATGGAGTCTGTCCCTCCCACTACAGGGTGATTCAGACAGGAGAGAGCTATGTGACATGGGGTCTGTCCCTCCCACCACAGGGTGACACAGACAGGAGAGAGCTATGTGACGTGGGGTCTGTCCCTCCCACTACAGGGTGACACAAACAGGAGGGAACTATATGACATGAGACTCTGTCTCTTTAGCTGGCAGTAATAAGCTTTATCTCCTAGGTGTCACCCCCAACAAGCACACCCGCTTCCTCCTGGTACAGACCTTTGGAAAGCTCAGCCATCCTTTGAAAAAGTATCAGCGGATTATGTACTGGTTCCCCCGGTTTAAATACGCCAACCCTTACCCTCTACCTGACGGCATAGAAGCGGATCCCGTGGCTCTGTCGAAGATGTGCCTGCAGCGTATAGCAGCAGACAGGGACGCCCTTGCTACAGTCTATCAGGTGATTGGTTGCCGTCATTACATTACTGGGTACGATACTAGTGTACAGTCACAGTATGTGTTACCAGCTTACACTGTGTGGGTATTATAGGACATACTTCTTAATTATGGCACAGCAATTGAATACAGCAACAGTAATTTTATTAGAGGGATATAACCTAGTGACACCGTTACCATTGAGTCTGCCATACAGAATGTATAGAAACAAGAAGCTGATTAACTTTAAATATATCATTGAGATTGCGGAATAGAGCAACTTTGCTTATATTCGGGATCCGGTCTCTAGGTCGACACTATCTAGGTCGACCACTGTTGGTCGACAGGGTTTCTAGGTCAACAGGGTCTCTAGGTCGACATGTTCTTGGTCGACAGGTGAAAAGGTCGACATGAGTTTTTCACGATTTTTTCTTTTTTTTAACCTTTTCATACTTAACAATCCACGTGGACTACAATTGGGAACGGTAACCTGTGCAGAGCACATCGATGCACCTGCGAGGGGACACAGTGCACTAATTGGGGTTCCCGGTCACTGTACGGAGAAAAAGACAACAAAAAAACATAAAAAACTCATGTCGACCTTTTGACCTGTCAACCTAAAGACCCTGTCGACTTAGTTACTGTTGACCAATAGTGGTCGACCTAGCTACTATCTACCATCCATACCACACCCCTTATATTCATCCAGCAGTATCACTGGTTTAGAACTAGAGATGGCTATCATAACAAACACAATGGGTGGTATTCAAATGATATATCACATCCAATCTCCTTTCTAAAGTGATCCCCGTTATCACTCATATTGCACCCATAGTAATCAGGTTTAGCTGCGTAAAGGGTTGGGTGCCCTCGATAGCCCGGAGGTAGTGAGCTGAAATGATAATACCACCCCCGTCAGCAGAAGCAGAACTGGTGTGGAAAAGGGTGAAAAGAATTGAATACCGCCCATATCTCACTAATTGAATAACAGATTTTATACATTTATAGAAAGGGATCTGAAGGATTAACCAACATTAAGGTGCGCAAAAGTAAAATTGTCTGTACAACCGTATAAGAAATGTAATTAAAAGTATTATAGTATTGCATAAGAAACATTTTATAGCAACAACACATTTACATTTTATCTAAAAAAAAAATATACAATAAAAATATTATGCTCTGGATGGAGTAGATTTAAAGCCCTTATTTGGCTCTCGGTCCGTTTTGCTAAGAAGTCTGTATTAAGTGATCCAAGTATTAAAGTGCTGTTAAGCAATCATCACAGCGGTGCGTGCACAATGGAGAGCGCAATTGGTTGTAAGTTCATGCGCTTTGCTCAACCCTGATACCGTCAGCACATGAGCACAACCAGAGAGGCGGGGAAAAGGCGCTGCAGATTTTGGGGGGATAAATTACACACCTAGAGGAATATATGCTCACCTTGCGTTTCTTCAGTATAGCTTGTAATACTTGTTTATCAATCAATAAAGTTCCCGCTGATGGGTTATTATTCTGACAGTCTCCTATTTTTTTAATAGTTACCATCAACGGAAGAGTGCGAGGATGGGACGGTTCTAGAGCACGTACATCTCGTGGGTATGTACCTCTGTATGATAGAACATTGTAGGGGAAACTCCGTTTCCTGCACTTCCATCCATCTGAGTTACAGACCATTTCCCGTACCTCCATCCCACAAGCTGTAAGATAGAACACTGGGAGGCACAGAACATTTCCTGTACCTCCATCTTTATTATAGAACATTGGGAGGCACATACCGTTTCCTATACCTCCATCTTTGTGATAGAACACTGGGAGGCACACAACGTTTCCTGTATCTCTTCTGTGTGATAGAACATTAAGAGGCACACAACATTTCCTGTACCTCAGCTGTGTGATAGAACATTAAGAGGCACACAACATTTCCTGTACCTCAGCTGTGTGATAGAACATTGAGAGGCACACAACATTTCCTGTATCTCAGCTGTGTGATAGAACATTGAGGAAAAAATGTATAATGAGTTTATGCTAAAGTCCAGTTATCCAGGGACGTTTGTTAGGATAGTTGTGTGCTTGTGAATTTGCATTAGACTGGGGCTCTATGCATATAGTAATACTACTAAAGCATAATAAACTGTATATTTAGGCTCATTTGCGAATGTGCAGTACAAATGCTCCTTTGTGATCTGCACGTGTCAGCGCATTGGTTTGCGGGCCAAGGTGGTGGCGTCTATAAGATGCAAAGGATTGCACTGCTTCAGAAGTAGAGCTTGTAATACACTTGGTGGACAATTAAGTGCTCATGCATATATTAAGACGCTTTGGGAGGTTGCCTCAGAGTCTGCCGCCACCTTCTGACGGAAGGGCTCAGTGTCTGTCGCCACCTTCTGGTGGAAGGGCCTCCGTGTCTGCTGCCACCTTATGGTGGAAGGGCCTCCGTGTCTGCTGCCACCTTATGGTGGAAGGGCCTCCGTGTCTGCTGCCACCTTATGGTGGGAGGGTCTCCATGTCTGCCGCCACCTTCTGGCGGGAGGGCCTCAGAGTCTGGAGCCACCTTTTGGTGGGAGAGCCTCGGTGTCTGCCACCAGCACCTTTTGGTGGAAGAGCCTCAGTGTCTGCAGCCACCTTATGGTGGGAGGGTGTCTGTGTCTACCGCCACCTTCTGGTGGCAGGAAGAGTTGAACAGAACCTCTTATCACTTTGTCTCTGTTTTTTACAGGTATCCAGTCCCCCAACCAGGTGTCCCTCCTTGCTGAGCATGACCGCAGCTATCCTGTTATTGTGGAAGGTCCATTTCCTTTGTGGCTGAAGAAGACCTGTGTGTATTACTTCGTGCTGCGGGGTGACCCGGAGGCTAAAAAGAAGGTGGGTGAATAGTGCCCTCCGCATGCTCCCATGGCTTGCTAGTGTGTACAGAGCATGATTCGCCTTGTCTTTTCAGGAGGAGTTAGACCCTGAACGGTGTTTCTATTACCCCCTGCAGCTGGATCTAGATCTGGAGAGGGATCTTGGAGATGAGCACACCTTTAACGTGGATGAAGGTGAGAAGGATTAGCTGGTTGCTGTGTGCCTGCCTTGTAACATGAAGCAGTGGGGGCAGCCCTGTGGCGAGGTGTGCAAAGGGGGATCCGGTCTGAAGATCGACAGTGTCTAGGTCGACAATGTTTAGGTCGACCACTATAGGTCGACATGGATGGAAGGTCGACAGGGTTTCTAGGTCGACATGTGCTAGGTCGACAGGTCTAAAGGTCGTCATGAGTTTTTCACATTTTTTCTCTGACGTCCTAGTGGATGCTGGGACTCCGTCAGGACCATGGGGAATAGCGGCTCCGCAGGAGACAGGGCACAAAATTTAAAAGTTTGACCACTAGGTGGTGTGTACTGGCTCCTCCCCCCATGACCCTCCTCCAAGCCTCAGTTAGGTTTTTGTGCCCGTCCGAGCAGGGTGCAATCTAGGTGGCTCTCCTAAAGAGCTGCTTAGAAAAAGTTTGTTAGGTTTTTTATTTTCAGTGAGTCCTGCTGGCAACAGGCTCACTGCAACGAGGGACTTAGGGGAGAAGAAGTGAACTCACCTGCGTGCAGGATGGATTGGCTTCTTAGGCTACTGGACACTAGCTCCAGAGGGACGATCACAGGTACAGCCTGGATGGGTCACCGGAGCCGCGCCGCCGACCCCCTTGCAGATGCCGAATAGAGAAGAGGTCCAGAAACCGGCGGCAGAAGACGTCTCAGTCTTCATGAGGTAGCGCACAGCACTGCAGCTGTGCGCCATTGCTCTCCGCACACTTTACACCAGCGGTCACTGAGGGTGCAGGGCGCTGAGGGGGGCGCCCTGGGCAGCAATGTAATATACCTATTCTGGCTAAAATATATCACATATAGCCCCTGGGGCTATATGGATGTATTTAACCCCTGCCAGGTTCCAAAAAAAACGGGAGAAGAAGCCCGCCGAAAAGGGGGCGGGGCCTATTCTCCTCAGCACACAGCGCCATTTTCCTGCCCAGCTCCGCTGCGAGGAAGGCTCCCAGGACTCTCCCCTGCACTGCACTACAGAAACAGGGTAAAAACAGAGAGGGGGGGCACTTATTGGCGATATTTATAATATTTGAGCTGCTATAAAGGGAACACACTTATTAAGGTTGTCCCTATATATATTTATAGCGCTTGGGTGTGTGCTGGCAAACTCTCCCTCTGTCTCCCCAAAGGGCTAGTGGGGTCCTGTCTTCTATCAGAGCATTCCCTGTGTGTCTGCTGTGTGTCGGTACGTGTGTGTCGACATGTATGAGGACGATGTTGGCGTGGAGGCGGAGCAATTGCCTGTAATGGTGATGTCACCCCCTAGGGAGTCGACACCAGAATGGATGGCTTTGTTTATGGAATTACGGGATAGTGTCAGCACGCTACAAAAGTCGGTTGACGACATGAGACAGCCGGCAAACCAGTTAGTACCTGTCCAGGCGTCTCAGACACCGTCAGGGGCTGTAAAACGCCCTTTACCTCAGTCGGTCGACACAGACCCAGACACTGACACTGAATCCAGTGTCGACGGTGAAGAAACAAACGTATTTTCCAGTAGGGCCACACGTTATATGATCACGGCAATGAAGGAGGCTTTGCATATCTCTGATACTGCAAGTATCACAAAAAGGGGTATTATGTGGGGTGTGAAAAAACTACCGATAGTTTTTCCTGAATCAGAGGAACTGAATGAAGTGTGTGATGAAGCGTGGGTTACCCCAGATAGAAAACTGCTAATTTCAAAGAAGTTATTGGCATTATACCCTTTCCCGCCAGAGGTTAGGGCGCGCTGGGAAACACCTCCTAGGGTGGATAAGGCGCTCACACGCTTATCAAAGCAAGTGGCGTTACCGTCTCCTGATACGGCCGCCCTCAAGGATCCAGCTGATAGGAGGCTGGAGAATACATTAAAAAGTATATACACACATACGGGTGTTATACTGAGACCAGCAATCGCCTCAGCCTGGATGTGCAGTGCTGGCGTGGCTTGGTCGGAGTCACTGTCTGAAAATATTGATACCCTGGATAGGGACAGTATTTTACTGACTATAGAGCAGTTAAAGGATGCATTTCTTTATATGCGAGATGCACAGAGAGATATTTGCACTCTGGCATCAAGAGTAAGTGCGATGTCCATATCTGCCAGAAGAAGTTTATGGACGCGCCAGTGGTCAGGTGATGCGGATTCCAAACGACATATGGAAGTATTGCCGTATAAGGGGGAGGAATTATTTGGGGTCGGTCTATCGGATCTGGTGGACACGGCAACGGCCGGAAAATCCACCTTTTTACCCCAGGTCACCTCCCAGCAGAAAAAGCCGCAGGCTTTTCAGCCGCAGTCCTTTCGTTCCTATAAGAACAAACGAGCAAAAGGACATTCCTATTTGCCACGAGGCAAAGGAAAGGGTAAGAGACTGCAACAAGCAGCTCCTTCCCAGGAGCAGAAGCCCTCCCCGGCTTCTACAAAGGCGTCAGCATGACGCTGGGACCTTACAAGCAGACTCAGGGGCGGTGGGGGGTCGCCTCAAACATTTCAGCGCACAGTGGGCTCACTCGCAGGTGGACCCCTGGATCCTGCAGGTAGTATCTCAGGGTTACAGGTTGGAATTCGAGAAGTCCCCTCCTCGCCGTTTCCTAAAGTCTGCTTTGCCAACGTCTCCCTCCGACAGGGCGACGGTATTGGAGGCCATTCACAAGCTGTATTCTCAGCAGGTGATAGTCAAGGTACCCCTCCTACAACAGGGACAGGGGTATTACTCCACGCTATTTGTGGTACCGAAGCCGGACGGCTCGGTAAGACCGATTCTAAAGAGAAGGCGTCTTAATTATCCCTTACTTGGACGATCTCCTGATAAGGGCAAGATCCAGAGAACAGCTGGAGGTCGGAGTAGCACTAACCCAAGTAGTGCTCCAACAACACGGGTGGATTCTGAATTTTCCAAAATCCCAACTGATCCCGACGACACGTCGGTTGTTCCTAGGGATGATTCTGGACACTGTTCAGAAAAAGGTATTTCTTCCGGAGGAGAAAGCCAGGGAGTTATCCGATCTAGTCAGGAACCTCCTAAAACCAGGAAAAGTATCTGTGCATCAATGCACAAGAGTCCTGGGAAAAATGGTAGCTTCTTACGAAGCGATTCCATTCGGCAGATTCCATGCACGAACTTTTCAGTGGGATCTGCTGGACAAATGGTCCGGATCGCATCTGCAGATGCATCAGCGGATAAAATTGTCCACAAGGACAAGAGTGTCTCTGCTATGGTGGTTGCAGAGTGCTCATCTGTTAGAGGGCCGCAGATTCGGCATACAGAACTGGGTCCTAGTGACCACGGATGCCAGCCTGAGAGGCTGGGGAGCGGTCACACAGGGAAGAAACTTCCAGGGCGTGTGGTCAAGCCTGGAGACGTCTCTTCACATAAATATACTGGAGCTAAGAGCAATCTACAATGCTCTAAGCCTGGCAAAACCTCTGCTTCAGGGTCAGCCGGTGTTGATTCAGTCGGACAACATCACGGCAGTCGCCCACGTAAACAGACAGGGCGGCACAAGAAGCAGGAGGGCAATGGCAGAAGCTGCAAGGATTCTCCGCTGGGCAGAAAATCATGTGTTAGCACTGTCAGCTGTGTTCATCCCGGGAGTGGACAACTGGGAAGCAGACTTCCTCAGCAGACACGATCTGCACCCGGGAGAGTGGGGACTTCATCCAGAAGTCTTCCACATGATTGTGGTCCATTGGGAAAGACCAATGGTGGACATGATGGCGTCCCGCCTCAACAAAAAACTGGACAGGTATTGCGCCAGGTCAAGAGACCCTCAGGCAATAGCTGTAGACGCTCTGGTAACACCATGAGTGTACCAGTCAGTGTATGTGTTTCCTCCTCTGCCTCTCATACCAAAAGTAATGAGAATTATACGGCAAAGGGGAGTAAGAACGATACTCGTGGCTCCGGATTGGCCAAGAAGAACTTGGTACCCGGAACTTCAGGAGATGCTCACGGAAGATCCGTGGCCTCTACCTCTAAGACGGGACCTGCTTCAGCAGGGACCGTGTCTATTCCAAGACTTACCGCGGCTGCGTTTGACGGCATGGCGGTTGAACGCCGAATCCTAATGGAAAAAGGCATTCGGGAAGAGGTCATCCCTACCCTGGTAAAAGCCAGGAAGGAGGTGACTGCACAACATTATCACCGCATTTGGAGAAAATATGTTGCGTGGTGTGAGGCCAGGAAGGCCCCGACGGAGGAATTTCAACTGGGTCGATTCCTACATTTCCTGCAAACAGGATTGTCTATGGGCCTCAAATTAGGGTCCATTAAGGTTCAAATTTCGGCCCTGTCGATTTTCTTCCAGAAAGAATTGGCTTCAGTTCCTGAAGTCCAGACTTTTGTAAAAGGAGTACTACATATACAGCCCCCGGTTGTGCCCCCAGTGGCACCGTGGGATCTTAATGTAGTTTTGGATTTTCTCAAATCCCATTGGTTTGAGCCACTCAAATCGGTGGATTTGAAATATCTTACATGGAAAGTAACCATGCTACTGGCCCTGGCTTCAGCCAGGAGAGTGTCAGAATTGGCGGTTTTATCGTATAAAAGCCCATATCTGATTTTCCATTCGGACAGGGCAGAACTGCGGACGCGTCCTCACTTTCTGCCTAAGGTGGTTTCAGCGTTTCACCTGAACCAGCCTATTGTGGTGCCTGCGGCTACTAGCGATTTGGAGGATTCCAAGTTGCTGGACGTTGTCAGAGCATTGAAAATATATATTTCAAGGACGGCTGGAGTCAGAAAATCTGACTCGCTGTTTATACTGTATGCACCCAACAAGCTGGGTGCTCCTGCTTCTAAGCAGACGATTGCTCGTTGGATTTGTAGCACTATTCAACTTGCACATTCTGTGGCAGGCCTGCCACAGCCTAAATCTGTCAAGGCCCATTCCACAAGGAAGGTGGGCTCATCTTGGGCGGCTGCCCGAGGGGTCTCGGCATTACAACTCTGCCGAGCAGCTACGTGGTCAGGGGAGAACACGTTTGTAAAATTCTACAAATTTGATACCCTGGCTAAGGAGGACCTGGAGTTCTCTCATTCGGTGCTGCAGAGTCATCCGCACTCTCCCGCCCATTTGGGAGCTTTGGTATAATCCCCATGGTCCTGACGGAGTCCCAGCATCCACTAGGACGTCAGAGAAAATAAGATTTTACTTACCGATAAATCTATTTCTCGTAGTCCGTAGTGGATGCTGGGCGCCCATCCCAAGTGCGGATTGTCTGCAATACTTGTACATAGTTATTGTTACAAAAAAATCGGGTTGTTATTGTTGTGAGCCGTCTGTTCAGAGGCTCCTACGTTTGTCATACTGTTAACTGGGTTCAGATCACAAGTTGTACGGTGTGATTGGTGTGGCTGGTATGAGTCTTACCCGGGATTCAAAATCCTTCCTTATTGTGTACGCTCGTCCGGGCACAGTATCCTAACTGAGGCTTGGAGGAGGGTCATAGGGGGAGGAGCCAGTACACACCACCTAGTGGTCAAACTTTTAAATTTTGTGCCCTGTCTCCTGCGGAGCCGCTATTCCCCATGGTCCTGACGGAGTCCCAGCATCCACTACGGACTACGAGAAATAGATTTATCGGTAAGTAAAATCTTATTTCTCTATCGTCCTAAGTGGATGCTGGGGTTCCTGAAAGGACCATGGGGAATAGCGGCTCCGCAGGAGACAGGGCACAAAAAAGTAAAGCTTTTACCAGATCAGGTGGTGTGCACTGGCTCCTCCCCCTATGACCCTCCTCCAGACTCCAGTTAGATTTTGTGCCCGAACGAGAAGGGTGCAATCTAGGTGGCTCTCCTAAAGAGCTGCTTAGAGAAAGTTTAGCTTAGGTTTTTTACTTTACAGTGAGTCCTGCTGGCAACAGGATCACTGCAACGAGGGACTTAGGGGAGAAGTAGTGAACTCACCTGCGTGCAGAGTGGATTTGCTGCTTGGCTACTGGACACTAGCTCCAGAGGGACGATCACAGGTACAGCCTGGATGGTCACCGGAGCCGCGCCGCCGGCCCCCTTGCAGACGCTGAAGAGAGAAGAGGTCCAAAATCGGCGGCTGAAGACTCCTGAGTCTTCATAAAGGTAGCGCACAGCACTGCAGCTGTGCGCCATTTTCCTCTCAGCACACTTCACACAACAGTCACTGAGGGTGCAGAGCGCTGGGGGGGGCGCTCTGAGAGGCAAATAAAAACCTTATTAGAGGCAAAAAATACCTCACATATAGCCCACAGAGGCTATATGGAGATATTTAACCCCTGCCTAACTTCAAAAATAGCGGGAGACGAGGCCGCCGAAAAAGGGGCGGGGCCTATCTCCTCAGCACACAGCGCCATTTTCTCTCACAGAAAAGCTGGAGAGAAGGCTCCCAGGCTCTCCCCTGCACTGCACTACAGAAACAGGGTTAAAACAGAGAGGGGGGGCACTGATTTTGGCGATATTGTATATATATAAAAGATGCTATAAGGGAGAAACACTTATATAAGGTTGTCCCTATATAATTATAGCGTTTTTGGTGTGTGCTGGCAGACTCTCCCTCTGTCTCCCCAAAGGGCTAGTGGGTCCTGTCCTCTGTCAGAGCATTCCCGGTGTGTGTGCTGTGTGTCGGTACGTGTGTGTCGACATGTATGAGGACGATGTTGGTGAGGAGGCGGAGAAATTGCCTGTAATGGTGATGTCACTCTCTAGGGAGTCGACACCGGAATGGATGGCTTATTTAGAGAATTACGTGAGAATGTCAACACGCTGCAAGGTCGGTTGACGACATGAGACGGCCGACAATCTATTAGGACCGGTCCAGGCGTCTCAGAAACACCGTCAGGGGTTTTAAAAACGCCCATTTACCTCAGTCGGTCGACACAGACACAGACACGGACACTGAATACAGTGTCGACGGTGAATAAACAAACGTATTTCTCATTAGGGCCACACGTTAAGGGCAATGAAGGAGGTGTTACGTGTTTCTGATACTACAAGTACCACAAGAAAGGGTATTATGTGGGAGTGAAAAAACTACCTGTAGTTTTTCCTGAATCAGATAAAATAAAATGAAGTGTGTGATGATGCGTAGGGTTACCCCGATAGCAAATATTGGCGTTATACCCTTTCCCGCCAGAAATTAGGGTACGTTGGGAAACACCCCTTAGGGTGATAAGGCGCTCACACGCTTATCAAGTGGCGTTACCGTCTCCAGATACGGCCGCCCTCAAGGAGCCAGCTGATAGGAAGCTGGAAAAATATCCTAAAAAGTATATACACACATACGGTGGTTATACTGCGACCAGCGATCGCCATCAGCCTGGAGATGCAGTGCTGGGTTGGCTTGGTCGGATTCCCTGACTGAAAATATTTTATTCATGTAGAGCATTTAATAGGATGCATTCTATATATATGTATGTGAGATGCACAGAGGGATATTTGCTCTCTGGCATCAAGATAAGTGCGTTGTCCATATCTCCCAGAAGATGTCAGGGACACGACAGTGGTCAGGTGATACAGATCCCATACGGCAGATGGAAGTATTGCTGTATAAAGGGAAGGAGTTATTTGGGGGTCGGTCCATCGGACCTGGGGACCACAGCAACAGCTGGGAAATCCAACCTTTTTTACCCCAAGTTACATCTCAGCTAAAAAAGACACCGTCTTTTCAGCCTCAATCTTTCCTTTCCCATGAGGGCATGCAGGCAAAACGCCAGTCATATCTGCCCAGACATAGAGGTAAGGGAAGTAGACTGCAGCAGGCAGCCCTTTCCCAGGAAAAGAAGCCCTCCACCGCGTCTGCCAAGTCCTCAGCATGACGCTGGGGCCGTGCAAGCGGACTCAAGGTGGGGGGGTAGTCTCAAGAGTCTCAGGGCGCAGTGGGATCACTCGCAAGTTGACCCCTAGATCGTACGAGTATTATCCCAGGGGTAAAGATTGGAGAGTCGAGACATCTTCTCCTCGCAGCTTCCTGAAGTCTGCTTTACCAACGGCTCCCTCCGACAGGGAGGCAGCATTGGAAACAATTCACAAGCTGTATATCCAGCAGGTGATAATCAAAGTACCCCTCCTACGACAAGGAAAAGGGTATTATTTTTCCACACTATATTGTGGTACTGAAGCCAGACGGCTTGGTGACACATAGTCTAAATCTAAAATGTTTTGAACACTTACATAAAAGGTTCAAATCGAGATAAAGTCACTCAGAGCAGTGATAGCGAACCGGAAAAAAGGGGACTATATGGTGTCCCTGGACATCAAGGATTACCTCCATGTCCAAAATTTGTCCTTCTCATCAAGGGTACCTCTGGTTCGTGGTACAGAACTGTCAATATCAGTTTCAGACGATGCCGTTTGAATTATCCACGGCACCCCGGGCCTTTTTACCAAGGTAATGGCCGAAAAGATGTTTCTTCAAAGAAAAAAGGCATCTAAATTATCCCTTACTTGCACGACCTAAAAAGGGCAAGTTCCAGAGAACAGTTGGAGGTCGGAAGAGCACTATCTAAAGTAGTTCTTCGACGGCACGACTGGATTCTAAATATTCCAAGAATCGCAGCTGTTTTCCGACGATACGTCTGCTGTTCCTAGGGATGATTCTGGACACGGTTCAGAAAAAGGTTTTTCTTCCCGAGGAAAAAGCCAAGGAGTTATCCGACCTGTCAGGAACCTCCTAAAACCAGGAAAGGTGTCTGTACATCAATGCACAAGAGTCCTGGGAAAAATGGTGGCTTTTTACGAAGCAATTCCATTCGGCAGATTCCATGCAAGAATTTTCCAAAGGGATCTGTTGGACAAATGGTCAGGGTCGCATCCTCAGATGCACCTGCGAATAACCCTGTCGCCAAGGACAAGGGTATATCTTCTGTGGTGGTTGCAAAAGGCTCATCTATTGGAGGGCCGCAGATTCGGCATACAGGATTTGATCCTGGTGACCACGGACGCCAGCCTGAGAGGTTGGGGAGCAGTCACACAAGGAAGAAACTTCCAGGGGGTATGGACGAACCTGGAAAAGTCTATTCACATAAACATTCTGGTACTAAGAGCAATCTAAAATGCTCTAAGCCAGGCGGAACCACTCCTGCAAGGAAAACCGGTGTTGATTCAGTCGGACAACATCACGGCGGTCGCCCATGTAAACAGACAGGGCGGCACAAGAAGCAGGAGTGCAATGGCAGAAGCTGCCAAGATTCTTCGCTGGGCGGAGAATCACGTAATAGCACTGTCAGCAGTGTTCTTCCCGGGCGTGGACAACTGGGAAGCAGACTTCCTCAGCAGACACGATATACACCCGGGAGAGGGGGGTCTTCATCCAGAAGTCTTCCACATGCTAATAAACTGTTGGGAAAGACCAATGGTAGACATGATGGCGTCTCGCCTCAACAAGAAACTGGACAAGTATTGCGCCAGGTCAAGAGATCCACAGGCAATAGCTGTGGACGCACTGGTAACACCTTGGGTGTACAAATCAGTATATGTGTTTCCTCCTCTGCCTCTCATACCAAAGGTATTGAAGATTATACGGTGAGGAGGAGTAAGAAATACTAGTGGCTCCGGATTGGCCAAGAAGGACTTGGTACCCGGAACTTCAAGAGTTGGTCACGGACGACCCGTGCCCTCTACTTCTGAGAAGGGACCTGCTACAACAGGGTCCCTGTCTCTTTCAAGACTTACCGCGGCTGCGTTTGACGGCATGGCGGTTGAACGCCAGATCCTAAAAGGGAAAGGCATTCCAGAAGAAGTCATTCCTACCTTGATTAAGGCAAGGAAGGAAGTCACCGCGAAACATTATCACCGCATTTGGCGAAAATATGTCGCGTGGTGCGAGGATCGGAGTGTTCCGACGGAGGAATTTCAACTGGGTCGTTTCCTACATTTCCTACAATCAGGATTGTCTAGGGGTCTCAAATTGAGATCTATTAAGGTTCAAATTTCGGCCCTGTCAATATTCTTCCAAAAAGAATTGGCCTCAGTTCCTGAGGTACAGACTTTTGTTAAAGGAGTACTGCATATACAGCCTCCTGTGGTGCCTCCGGTGGCACCGTGGGATCTAAATGTAGTTTTAGATTTCCTCAAATCCCATTGGTTTGAACCATTGAAAAAGGTGGATTTTAAATATCTCACATGGAAAGTGACTATGTTACTGGCCCTGGCTTCCGCCAGGAGAGTATCTGAATTGGCGGCTTTATCTTATAAAAGTCCTTATCTAATCTTCCATTCGGATAGGGCAGAACTGAGGACTCGTCCGCATTTTCTCCCTAAGGTGGTATCAGCGTTTCACCTGAACCAACCTATTGTGGTGCCTGCGGCCACTGGCGACTTGGAGGACTCCAAGTTGTTGGACGTTGTCAGAGCCTTAAAAATATACATTTCAAGGACGGCTGAAGTCAGAAAATCTGACTCGCTGTTGATACTATATGCACCCAACAAGTTGGGTGCCCCTGCTTCTAAGCAGACGATTGCTCGTTGGATTTGTAACACAATTCAACTTGCTCATTCTGTGGCAGGCCTGCCACAGCCTAAATCTGTTAAGGCCCATTCCACAAGGAAGGTGGGCTCATCTTGGGCGGCTGCCCGAGGGGTCTCGGCATTACAATTCTGCCGAGCAGCTACGTGGTCGGGGGAAAACACGTTTGTAAAATTCTACAAATTTGATACCCTGGCAAAAGAGGACTTGGAATTCTCTCATTCGGTGCTGCAGAGTCATCCGCACTCTCCCGCCCGTTTGGGAGCTTTGGTATAATCCCCATGGTCCTTTCAGGAACCCCAGCATCCACTTAGGACGATAGAGAAAATAAGAATTTACTTACCGATAATTCTATTTCTCGGAGTCCGTAGTGGATGCTGGGCGCCCATCCCAAGTGCGGATTATCTGCAATACTGTACATAGTTATTGTTAACAAATTCGGGTTATATTGTTAAGGAGCCATCTTTAAGAGGCTCTTTCTGTTATCATACTGTTAACTGGGTTTAGATCACAAGTTGTACGGTGTGATTGGTGTGGCTGGTATGAGTCTTACCCGGGATTCAAATTGCCTCCCTTATTGTGTACGCTCGTCCGGGCACAGTACCTAACTGGAGTCTGGAGGAGGGTCATAGGGGGAGGAGCCAGTGCACACCACCTGATCTGGTAAAAGCTTTACTTTTTTGTGCCCTGTCTCCTGCGGAGCCGCTATTCCCCATGGTCCTTTCAGGAACCCCAGCATCCACTACGGACTCCGAGAAATAGAATTATCGGTAAGTAAATTCTTATTTTTTTCTTTTTTTGAATTTTTTCATACTTAACGATTCACGTGGACTACGATTGGAACGGTAATCTGTGCCGAGCGAAGCGGTAGCGGAGCGAAGGCACCATGCCCGAAGCATGGCGAGCGAAGCGAGCCATGCGAGGGGACGCGGTGCACTAATTTGGGTTCCCGGTCACTCTACGAAGAAAACAACACAAATAAAAATAAAAATCCTCATGTCGACCTAGCACATGTCGACCTAGAAACCCTGTCGACCTAGTGACTGTCGACCTAAACATTGTCGACCTAGACACTGTCGATTTGATGAACCACACCCGTGCAAAGGAACGGGTTAAAGTAGAACTAAACCTAAACCACTCATTGCAAAACTGCATTTAAGGGTTATTACTTCATACGTGTAATAAATGCATGTCTTACAAGCATATGGGCAGACTGTCTGGATTTCGATGGTGCTGTCCTAAATAATTATTTTAAAAAAGGGGTGAACTTACACTGAGAAGGGCAGTGTCTCACCCCAAAGTGCGTGATTTGGGGCAGATCAGGGCTGTGAGTGGGATTATTTTGTCCTGGTTTTGCATGTATAAATGTGGGGAGGTATGTGCAAGGAATTGTGTGAATTTTACTAACATATGGAAGCTGCCACAATGATGTCACAAAGTGGGCGGGGCTGCTCTGGCGTTTGTTACTAAAGGAACTTCTGTGATACATTTTTTGCTGTATATACATGGTAACAGGGCAGCTTTAGCACTGATTGCAGTGCATGAGGCATTGCATTTAAGTGGTACATGGGAGAATGCTACTGATTTCTATTATCAGCTGTGTTAGGGTAATTCTGACTTTAGAGCAAAGCTAAAAAAAAGAGGCGGTAAGTTTGCACCTGGGCAAACCATGTTGCAGTGTGGTGTGTGTGTGTGTAGGGGATGGTGGGGGGAGACAGATGTCAAGAGAGATATGGATGTGAGAGTGGCGTGTCCTAACTCAAATATAAATTGCAGTTAGGACAAGCGCTCCATGCAAAAGCAGCCAAGGGGCGATGGACTTTCACATAAGTATGGCACTGTGTAGAAAACAACCAAGTCATTTTATATTGTTGGGGCGGATGATCCTTAAAGAAATCAGGCTGCCACAAAAACAGAGCCCGATTTGAAATATGCCACAAAGAGAGCCCTATCGTGACCCTGTCCCTGCACTCATTATGGCTACGGCACATACATTGGCGGCCTGAAGCAGCGCAGTGGCCGGGCCAGGAGGCGTGGCTGTCATAGGCTTTGTCTGTAGTTCACACCAATTTAGGCCCTTGTGTAGTCTCCGCTTGAGTGATGGTCTGGTATCGTCAGTACAGCATCATATGGTAATCCAAGATATGCTATCGGGCTCTATGGTGTAAAATGGAGTAAGGGGATGATAATATCCCATATGGAACGGTATACCGATTGACAGTACTTTATTCATCTGCAACCAGAGCAGTTAAGATCTCTGCCACTAGGGGAAGCTCAGGAGACCTGTAATACACATGAGCTTTGTGATGTCACCTTATAGGAAACAAGGTTATATAATCCAACCACCGCCCTGTATCCTATGTATAATTAACATTTAATAAAATAATTACATGAACATAACAGGAATCTGCCCTTCACTGTACTCACCCAGCTGGCAAATAAAGGAAAATACCAGAGGTTTTTTTTTTTTTAACATTCATTTTGTTTATTCTTATGGGTGAAACCCCTTTTTGCAAGGGGCAGAGACATGGGATGCCATGTACTAAGCTTCACAGCGCCCAGAGTGCCCTAACAGTAGTGGTCACATTATCTTCTGCACACTCATCAGCCTGTACAGGATTAAGTAACCTGATGGGACAGCAGCCACTTAGGGGTCAATCCAATTAGCTGCGAAGTGCCGTTGCAACGGCGTTTAAACGCCAGCAACGGAACCCAATCTCGCACCCTTCACTGTTTCGAATCAGGCCCAATTTGCACGAAATTGCTCGGACCTCTATGGGGTGGCGAGCAGTTTTGTGCGAATTCCACCCACCCTAAAGTACGCCCCTGCCGCCATGATTCGCAGCTGCAATAATATCGCAGCTATTTGGATTGACCCCATAGAGTGGGTTACACAGGACACGTGAGGAATCGTGGGCATGCTCTGCTAGGATGGCGTTAGTTCCTCAAATAAGAGAATGAATTGGAAAAACAAACAAAAAATATATCATTTTCAAAATTGATTACGGGAAATGTAATTTTGTTTTTCCCTATCCCATTATACATTTCATCTTCTATAATTAATCCTCCTCTTCTTTTTTTTCTTTCCTATATAAGCAGCTGGTAGAGGAGGGGCTGTTCCCTTGTATGATGTAGTAATGACATCACTAGAGCGCTCTGCACACAACCAATCGGTGACCAGGAGAACTTGCCTCCTCTACCCACTGTGCAGGGATGGGAGGGATGCGCCTCACAACACTGGCCTGGCAGAGGACATACTGTTCGCTTGTATTGGCTCTGCATTGCGGTACCCTGACCGTCCAGACCAGTCGCTAGTGTACAACAGGGCCTAAGACTCATCTGGCCGACACAGCTTAACAGTCCATTCACTTTTGTAGTGAACAAGCTAGTAGAGTTCACAATCCAAAGTAAAGGATTTTTTCTTAAGCGCTCTGAACGATCACAGCTGTACTTCCAAAGAAGCTGATCAGCCAGAAACTTTATGCACACAAAACTGGAACCTTTGAGAACGGCGCTGTGAAATATTTCAATCAGCTTTACTAGAAAAGACCAACATAAACAGGTAGAATAACCATGTCTGTATCCTTATTCTGGAAAACAAATCCATATGTCCAAAAGGTTAAAAATGTATTAAAAAATCCAAACATAAAAACAAAAACATGAAGCGCTTAAACCGGTTTCAGGTATTCCCCTTCCCGACAGAAGGGGAATACCGAGCATAGCAACTCTAGCGCCCTGGAGGTCCGGTGAGAAATAATCCCATAAAATACCAAACTGTATAACCCATATAAGTCTACCTGAAACCGGTTTAAGTGCTTCATGTTTTTATTTTTTATGTTTGGATTTTTTCATACATTTTTAATACATTTTCTCTAACGTCCTAGTGGATGCTGGGGACTCCGTCAGGACCATGGGGAATAGCGGCTCCGCAGGAGACAGGGCACAAAAAGTAAGCTTTTAGGATCACATGGTGTGTACTGGCTCCTCCCCCTATGACCCTCCTCCAAGCCTCAGTTAGGTTTTTGTGCCCGTCCGAGCAGGGTGCAATCTAGGTGGCTCTCATAAAGAGCTGCTTAGAAAAAGTTTTTTAGGTTTCTTATTTTCAGTGAGTCCTGCTGGCAACAGGCTCACTGCAACGAGGGACTTAGGGGAGAAGAAGTGAACTCACCTGCGTGCAGGATGGATTGGCTTCTTAGGCTACTGGACACCATTAGCTCCAGAGGGATCGAACACAGGCCCAGCCATGGAGTCCGGTCCCGGAGCCGTGCCGCCGACCCCCCTTGCAGATGCCGAAGTTGAAGAGGTCCAGAGGTCCGGAAACAGGCGGCAGAAGACTTTCAGTCTTCATAAGGTAGCGCACAGCACTGCAGCTGTGCGCCATTGTTGTCGGCACACTTCACACCAGCGGTCACTGAGGGTGCAGGGCGCTGGGGGGGGCGCCCTGGGCAGCAATGTATAATACCTTTTTCTATGGCTAAAATACATCACATATAGCCCTTGAGGCTATATGGATGTATTTAACCCCTGCCATATATCGCAAACTCCGGGAGAAGAGCCCGCCGTTTTAGGGGGCGGGGCCTATTCTCCTCAGCACACAGCGCCATTTTCCTGCTCAGCTCCGCTGTGAGGAAGGCTCCCAGGACTCTCCCCTGCACTGCACTACAGAAACAGGGTAAAACAGAGAAGGGGGGCATATTTTGGCGATATTTTTATATATTAAGCGCATATAACAGAAACAACACCTTTTAGGGTTGTTTATATACATTTTTATAGCGCTTTGGTGTGGGCTGGCAAACTCTCCCTCTGTCTCCCCAAAGGGCTAGTGGGGTCCTGTCTTCGATAAGAGCATTCCGTGTGTGTCTGCTGTGTGTCGGTACGTGTGTGTCGACATGTATGAGGACGATGTTGGTGTGGAGGCGGAGCAATTGCCGGTAATGGTGATGTCACCCCCTAGGGAGTCGACACCGGAATGGATGGCTTTAATTATGGAATTACGTGATAATGTTAGCACGCTGCAAAAGTCAGTTGACGACATGAGACGGCCGGAAAACCAGTTAGTACCTGTCCAGGCGTCTCAGGCACCGTCAGGGGCTGTAAAACGTCCCTTACCTCAGTCAGTCGACACAGGTACCGACACAGATGAATCTAGTGTCGACGGTGAAGAAAGAAACGTATTTTCCAATAGGGCCACACGTTATATGATCACGGCAATGAAGGAGGCTTTGCATATCTCTGATACTGCAGGTACTTCAAAGGGGGGGTATTATGTGGGGTGTGAAAAAACTACCTGTAGCTTTTCCAGAATCAGAGGAATTGAATGACGTGTGTGATGAAGCGTGGGTTAACCCCGATAGAAAACTGCTAATTTCAAAGAAGTTATTGGCATTATACCCTTTCCCACCAGAGGTTAGGGCGCGTTGGGAAACATCCCCTAGGGTGGATAAGGCGCTCACACGCTTATCAAAACAAGTGGCGTTACCGTCTCCTGATACGGCCGCCCTCAAGGATCCAGCTGATAGGAGGCTGGAAACTACCCTGAAGAGTATATACACACATACTGGTGTTATACTGCGACCAGCAATAGCCTCAGCCTGGATGTGCAGTGCTGGGGTGGTGTGGTCGGATTCCCTGACTGAAAATATTGATACCCTGGATAGGGACAGTATTTTATTGACTATAGAGCAATTAAAGGATGCTTTTCTTTATATGCGAGATGCTCAGAGGGATATTTGCACTCTGGCATCGAGAGTAAGTGCGATGTCCATATCTGCCAGAAGAAGTTTATGGACGCGACAGTGGTCAGGTGATGCGGATTCCAAACGGCATATGGAAGTATTGCCGTATAAAGGAGAGGAATTATTTGGGGTCGGTCTATCGGATCTGGTGGCCACGGCAACAGCCGGAAAATCCACTTTTTTACCTCAGGTCACCTCCCAACAGAAAAAGACACCGTCTTTTCAGCCGCAGTCCTTTCGTTCCTATAAGAACAAGCGGGCAAAAGGACAGTCATATTTGCCCAGAGGCAAAGGAAGGGGTAAGAGGGTGCAGCAAGCAACTACTTCCCACGAACAGAAGCCCTCCCCGGCTTCTACAAAGCCCTCAGCATGACGCTGGGGCTGTGCAAGCGGACTCAGGGGCGGTGGGGGGTCGACTAAAGATTTTCAGCACACAGTGGGCGCGCTCACAGGTGGACCCTTGGATCCTGCAGGTAGTATCTCAGGGTTACAAGTTGGAATTCGAAAAGTCTCCCCCTCGCCGGTTCCTAAAGTCTGCTTTACCAACGTCTCCCTCAGAAAGGGCGACGGTATTGGAAGCCATTCACAAGCTGTATTCTCAGCAGGTGATAGTCAAGGTACCCCTCCTACAACAGGGAAAGGGGTATTATTCCACACTATTTGTGGTACCGAAGCCGGACGGTTCGGTAAGACCTATTCTAAATCTGAAATCCTTGAACCTGTACATACAGAAATTCAAGTTCAAGATGGAGTCACTCAGAGCAGTGATAGCGAATCTGGAAGAAGGGGACTTCATGGTGTCCCTGGACATAAAAGATGCTTATCTGCATGTCCCAATTTACCCTTCACACCAAGGGTATCTCAGGTTCGTGATACAAAACTGTCATTATCAGTTTCAAACGCTGCCGTTTGGTTTGTCCACGGCACCTCAGGTCTTTACCAAGGTAATGGCCGAAATGATGGTTCTTCTACGAAGAAAAGGCGTATTAATTATCCCTTACTTGGACGATCTCCTGATAAGGGCAAGGTCCAGGGAACAGCTGGAAGTCGGAGTAGCACTAACCCAAGTAGTGCTTCAACAACACGGGTGGATTCTGAATCTTCCAAAATCTCAATTGACCCCGACGACACGTCTGCTGTTCCTGGGAATGATTCTGGACACTGTTCAGAAAAAGGTGTTTCTCCCGGAGGAGAAAGCAAGGGAGTTATCCGAACTTGTCAGGAACCTCCTAAAACCAGGAAATGTGTCAGTACATCAATGCACAAGAGTCCTGGGAAAGATGGTGGCTTCTTACGAAGCAATTCCATTCGGCAGATTCCACGCACGAATATTTCAGTGGGATCTGCTGGACAAATGGTCCGGATCGCATCTGCACATGCATCAGCGGATAACACTGTCACCAAGAACAAGGGTGTCTCTTCTGTGGTGGTTACAGAGTGCCCATCTGTTAGAGGGCCGCAGATTCGGCATACAGGACTGGGTCCTGGTGACTACGGATGCCAGCCTACGAGGCTGGGGAGCAGTCACACAGGGAAGAAACTTCCAGGGCGTGTGGTCGAACCTGGAGACGTCTCTTCACATAAATATACTGGAGCTAAGAGCGATTTACAATGCTCTAAGCCTGGCAAAACCGCTGCTTCAGGGTCAGCCGGTGTTGATCCAGTCGGACAACATCACGGCAGTCGCCCACGTAAACAGACAGGGCGGCACGAGAAGCAGAAGAAGAGCAATGACAGAAGCTGCAAGGATTCTTCGCTGGGCGGAAAATCATGTCATAGCACTGTCAGCAGTGTTCATTCCGGGAGTGGACAACTGGGAAGCAGACTTCCTCAGCAGACACGACCTCCACCCGGGAGAGTGGGGACTTCATCCAGAAGTCTTCCACATGATTGTGAACCGTTGGGAAAAATCAAAGGTGGACATGATGGCGTCCCGCCTCAACAAGAAACTGGACAGATATTGCGCCAGGTCAAGAGACCCTCAGGCAATAGCTGTGGACGCTCTGGTAACACCGTGGGTGTACCAGTCCGTGTATGTGTTTCCTCCTCTGCCTCTCATACCAAAGGTACTGAGAATTATACGGCTACGGGGAGTAAGAACAATACTCGTGGCTCCGGATTGGCCGAGAAGGACTTGGTACCCGGAACTTCAAGAGATGCTCACGGAAGAGCCGTGGCCTCTACCGTTAAGAAGGGATCTGCTTCAGCAGGGACCTTGTATGTTCCAAGACTTACCGCGACTGCGTTTGACGGCATGGCGGTTGAACGCCGGATTCTAAAAGAAAAGGGCATTCCAGAGGAAGTTATTCCTACCTTGATTAAAGCCAGGAAGGAAGTGACCGCACAACATTATCACCGCATTTGGAGAAAATATGTTGCGTGGTGTGAGGCCAAGAAGGCCCCAACGGAGGAATTTCAATTGGGTCGATTCCTACATTTCCTGCAGGCAGGATTGTCTATGGGCCTCAAATTGGGGTCTATTAAGGTTCAAATTTCGGCCTTATCGATTTTCTTCCAGAAAGAATTGGCTTCAGTGCCTGAAGTACAAACCTTTGTCAAAGGTGTACTACATATACAGCCCCCGATTGTGCCTCCAGTGGCACCGTGGGATCTCAACGTAGTTTTGGATTTTCTCAAATCCCATTGGTTTGAGCCGCTCAAATCGGTAGATTTGAAGTATCTTACATGGAAAGTAACCATGCTACTGGCCCTGGCTTCAGCCAGGAGAGTATCAGAGTTGGCGGCTTTATCGTTCAAAAGCCCATATCTGATTTTCAATTCGGACAGGGCAGAACTGCGGACGCGTCCTCAGTTTCTGCCTAAGGTGGTTTCGGCTTTTCACTTAAACTAGCCTATTGTGGTGCCTGCGGCTACTAGCGACTTGGAGGACTCCAAGTTGCTGGACGTTGTCAGAGCATTGAAAATATATATTTCAAGGACGGCTGGAGTCAGAAAATCTGACTCGCTGTTTATCCTGTATGCACCCAACAAGAGGGGTGCTCCTGCGTCTAAGCAGACGATTGCTCGTTGGATCTGTAGCACAATCCAACTTGCACATTCTGTGGCAGGCCTGCCACAGCCTAAATCTGTAAATGCCCACTCCACAAGGAAGGTGGGCTCATCTTGGGCGGCTGCCCGAGGGGTCTCGGCATTACAACTTTGCCGAGCAGCTACGTGGTCAGGGGAGAACACGTTTGTAAAATTTTACAAATTTGATACTCTGGCTAAGGAGGACCTGGAGTTCTCTCATTCGGTGCTGCAGAGTCATCCGCACTCTCCCGCCCGTTTGGGAGCTTTGGTATAATCCCCATGGTCCTGACGGAGTCCCCAGCATCCACTAGGACGTTAGAGAAAATAAGAATTTACTTACCGATAATTCTATTTCTCATAGTCCGTAGTGGATGCTGGGCGCCCATCCCAAGTGCGGATTGTCTGCAATACTTGTACATAGTTATTGTTACAAAAATCGGGTTATTATTGTTGTGAGCCGTCTTTTCAGAGGCTTCTTCGTTGTTATCATACTGTTAACTGGGTTCAAATCACAAGTTGTACGGTGTGATTGGTGTGGCTGGTATGAGTCTTACCCGGGATTCAAGATCCTTCCTTATTGTGTACGCTCGTCCGGGCACAGTACCTAACTGAGGCTTGGAGGAGGATCATAGGGGGAGGAGCCAGTACACACCATGTGATCCTAAAAGCTTACTTTTTGTGCCCTGTCTCCTGCGGAGCCGCTATTCCCCATGGTCCTGACGGAGTCCCCAGCATCCACTACGGACTATGAGAAATAGAATTATCGGTAAGTAAATTCTTATTTTTTACCTTTTGGACATATGGATTTGTTTTTCCGGAATAAGGATACAGACATGGTTATTCTACCATGTTGGTCTTTTCAAGTAAAGCTGATTGAGAAGGCGCTGTGAATATTTCAAAGGTTCCTGTTTTGTGTGCATAAAGCTAGTAGAGTTGTCTGTATCCCTATGGTGAATAGAGCAGGAGAGATCTGTCTGATGTGAAAGGCTCATGTAGATACACGATGGAGACAGTTATTCCATATCAGATTTAAGACTATAGGGGTCATTCCGAGTTGATCGCTCGCTAGCTGTTTTTAGCAACCGTGCAAACGCATAGTCGCCGCCCACTGGGGAGTGTATTTTAGCCTTGCAAGTGTGCGATCGCCAGTGAAGCCGAGCTCTGCAAAAACATTTTGTGCAGTTTCTGAGTAGCTCTGAACCTACTCAGCCCTTGCGATCACTTCAGCCTGTCCGGGGCCGGAATTGACGTCAGACACCCGCCCTGCAAACGCTTGGACATGCCTGCGTTTTCCCAAACACTCCCAGAAAACGGTCAGTTGACACCCATAAACGCCTTCTTCCTGTCAATCTCCTTGCGATCGGCTGCGTGAATGGATTCTTCGTTAAATCCATCGCACAGCAACGATCCGCTTTGCACCCGTACGACGCGCCTGTGCATTGCGGTGCATACGCATGCGCAGTTCTGACCTGATCGCAATGACCCCTTATATTCAGTAGTTCTGTAACATTGTTAGCAAACAAAAATCCATATCTAATACCTCAGAGGATTTTCTATTCATTAGTTTTCTTAACAGAACGTTGCTGGAACTGGATTATTGCTAATTACATTAGCCCCCATGATCGGTCTGTTATATAAATGAGACGTTACACAAACACTAAATCTGATGTTACAGAAAGACTTCTGCAACAGACCTGTGGAGTGAACTAGTTATTCCATAGAACAGAGGGCAGGTACATTCATGGAGAATGTAACAGGTCATTATAATGTATATTTATTGCTTTTTATGGTTGTATGGTGTTTCCCATGACAATTTGAATTGTTTTTATAGAGGTCAGCAAACTGGCCACTAGGGGGCGCTTGTATACACTATGTTCAAAGCAGTTTTCTTATTTGTTATCTCGGTTTATACAAGCTTAATTTTGTGTATTGAAAATAATTGTGTCCATTGTTGTATCACAACTAAGTAATTTAATGTAAAAACACTGCAAATCACTTCCTTTTTGGGGTGTGTTTTGCAGCCATGCACCCAGATGGTCCCCTAGTGCATGCTCACTGAGCAAACGTTCTGTCAGATGCCAGCTTGTTACCACTTTATAGCCACCCCGTCAATCACACCAAACTTTCATCATTTCATCTGCTAATATACTGCTTGGTGCAGCCTCAGGTATGGCTGTGTTTATGGAAGTGACGGACAACTGTTGCGTCTTTCCCAACATGCACCTGGAGAACAAGATACACGTTCCCTTAAACTACAGGACATGACCTGGTACACGCCAGCTCTGAGTCGGTGTGGCTTTCAGGCAAATACAGGAACAGCCAGAACAATTGGGCTTTCTGCACCTATCAATCTCATTTCAGTAACCTTGCTGTAAGGAAATGGAATGTCTTGTAGTGATCCACAAAACTAGGCTCCAACTCTGTACTAGGCAGGGACCAGTCTCACCAGACTCCTCTCCCAATTTTATTGTGCAAATGCAGCCATTTGGCACAACTCTATACACTCTGATGAAAATATAGTACCACTGCCATAATAACCCATATACTTCACACACAGCCTCCACAGTCATTACACATATAGGGGGTCATTCCGAGTTGTTCGCTCGCTAGCAGTTTTTAGCAGCCGTACAAACGCTATGCCGCCTCCCAGGATTGCAGAGCGGTGGCAAACTTTTGTTGTGCAGTTTCAGAGTAGCTCAATACCTACTCAGCGCTTGCAATCACTTCAGACCATTCAGTTCCTGTTTTGACGTCACGAACACGCCCTGCGTTCGCCCAGCCACGCCAGCATTTTTCTGAACACTCCCTGAAAACGGTCAGTTGACACCAAGAAGCGCACTCTTCCTGTCAATCACTCTGCTGTCAGCAGTGTGACTGAAATGCTTCGCTAGACCCTGTGTGATACTACATCGGCCGTTGTAATAGTACGTTGTGCGTGCGCATTGCGCCGCATCCGCAGAAGTGCTGTTTTTTTGCCTGATCGCTGCACAGCGAACGGATGCAGCTAGCGATCAACTCGGAATGACCCCCATAGTTCACACCCAGCCTCAATGGTCATAAACCATATGGTTTGCATTGAGCCTCTATGGTCATAATCCATATACTTCACGCTCAGCATCCACAGTCATAATATATGTACTTTGACCTCAGCCTCCACTGACATAGCCCTTGGAATAGAATAGTATCACTGCAAAGATTTTAAAGGTTGTTTTTTTTTTCCAAAATGAAACTTTATCAGTCAACAAGAAGTCTGTTCAAAATGAAATCAGTTGCAGCACGACTCTGTGGCAGGGCATGCTAGGATATGTGGTTCCACAACAGCTGGAGGCCTGCAAGTTTGACACCCCTACTGTACAGTCTCTGCATGAAATCCATTTGGGGTGTCTGGAAAGTGTGGTGATGTTGGTGCATGTGAGTACTCACTGGTTGAGCACAGTGAGAGGGTATCTGGGGATGAGGTCAGGTGTTCTGGACTCTTTGAATGGTTAATTGATTGTCGCTGCATTTGTACCCTAAATCTGGCTCACGTTCCCGCCATTTTTCTTTCTGTTCCCATGTGCGCAGTGGAGGAAGGTCCAGTCTACGCCATGTGCATGACCGGTTCTGGAAATGAGAAATCACTGTTGAAGTGGATTCAAGGGCTTGAAGAGACTAACCCAATACTTGCCCAACTACCTGTCCTTTTCCGCTTGACCTCGGGTCTGCAGGAAGTCAGCACAGTCACCAAACAAGAGGACAAGTCGCAACAGAAGGAGGAGGAGGAGTCCGGACAACCAGAGCACCGGCAAATGGAACAGTAACTGACTGTGCAGAATTGCAGCCCCAGCTATAAAGACTGAGCACCATTGTAATAACCAGGTTTTTGGTAAATTACAGTGAATTATGTTTTTCATGTGCAGTAAATGAGAATTGTTGTCCAGAAATGTTTTTCCCCCTATGGGTGGTTCACCAGCTAATGTTCAGACAGCCCAGCCCCCCCTCCCCCCCTCCCCATGTAATGCTCGGACATGGCCCCTCTCCAGGTAATACTCAGACAGGGCCCCCTCAGGTAATGCTCGGACAGGGCAGCCCTCCAGGTAAAGCTCAGTCAGGGCACCCCACCAGGTAGCGTTCGGATTGGGCCCCCACCAGGGAATGCTCAACAGGGCTCCTCATGCATCTAACATTCAGACAGGGCCCCCTCCGGGTACTGACTAGTCAGGGCCTCCCTGTGGGTAATACTCAGACAGGGCCTTCTCCCAGGTAACACTGAGACAATCACCCCCTCTCCTCCTTACAGGGCCTGTGAAGTGGTTAGGTTTGGTCAGTGTCACTGCCCACTCATTGCCGGTAGATGTGGATGGTTTCCATGAAAGCTACTTGGTACAACTGTGATACAGCATTGTAAGCAGCATAGAAAAAAGGTACCAGTACATCCAACCAGGCGCATCTCATGGGGAATTTCTTAGAGTCAGGAATATACTGAACTCTATAATCCTGTCCTATGGGGGCTTCAATTTTTTTGTCCCCGAATCAAAAAGACAAGGAAAAGTGCATATAGTGAAGTACTGTATAGGCAATAAAAACAAACATTTATTCTGATATGCTCATTAAAACACAGAAGCCTCAGATTAAAAACATCGGTGGATTCAAAAAATCAGTCACTGACAAAAGGACACATGTGTAAAATGAATGGATACAAGCAGCAATGTGTGGCCACAGGCAGTCTGTTTATACAGGGTGTCCAATGTATATAATTACCGGAGGGATGGTATTTGTAAGCGTGTAGAAACAAATCTCCAATGGCAACCGCAGCGCCTTCTCCCCCTCTCGTCCGGTATGTGATCAAAGGTTCCCCCTGTGTTCCTGGGGTGGATATAGCCTTTTTAACGCGTTTCGACCCTTTGCATCGGGTCTTTGTCAGGGCATCCGATATTAGTTTGGTGTCCTCGTCCTCTTTTTAAATGGTGAACATCCAATCGCAGTGTTGAAAGTGCAGATGACGTTAATCAGTTCGGGAACTACATTTCCCAGGTGCCTCCCCGGTTCGGCACGTCATTTCCGCTCCAACGGCTTGTTCATCGTGTTACCGGAAGTGCGGCGGATGCCAGTGACTCCTATACATAGCCAAACTACAAGTCCCATGAGTCTTATGGCGTCCCGCCGTCACTTCCGCTATCTGTCCGGTGATTGTATCCCGTGTGTCATAAGTCCTATTTATCTTTGTATCAAGTCATGTTGTTTCCGGCTGGTCGTTGCTAAGCAACGTATACACGCTAGTCCTGTGGTATTATTGGATCCATTCCTATTTTTACAGTGGCTCAGACGGCCACAGCAAAATGCATAGAGAAATACAAAGGGGAAAATTAGACATATGTTTAGGAAAGGAATACATTATGTGCAAATAGGCTTAATAGCAGATTTTCTCTATCGTCCTAGTGGATGCTGGGGTTCCTGAAAGGACCATGGGGAATAGCGGCTCCGCAGGAGACAGGGCACAAAAAGTAAAGCTTTAGGATCAGGTGGTGTGCACTGGCTCCTCCCCCTATGACCCTCCTCCAAGCCTCAGTTAGATTTTTGTGCCCGGCCGAGAAGGGTGCAATCTAGGTGGCTCTCCTAAAGAGCTGCTTAGAAAAGTTTAGCTTAGGTTTTTTATTTTACAGTGAGTCCTGCTGGCAACAGGATCACTGCAACGAGGGACTTAGGGGAGAAGAAGTGAACTCACCTGCGTGCAGGATGGATTGGCTTCTTGGCTACTGGACATTAGCTCCAGAGGGACGATCACAGGTACAGCCTGGATGGTCACCGGAGCCTCGCCGCCGGCCCCCTTGCAGATGCTGAAACGAGAAGAGGTCCAGAATCGGCGGCAGAAGACTCCTCAGTCTTCTTAAGGTAGCGCACAGCACTGCAGCTGTGCGCCATTTTCCTCTCAGCACACTTCACACGGCAGTCACTGAGGGTGCAGGGCGCTGGGAGGGGGGCGCCCTGGGAGGCAAATGAAAACCTTTTTTGGCTAAAAATACCTCGCATATAGCCTCCGGGGGCTATATGGAGATATTTAACCCCTGCCAGAATCCGTTAAGAGCGGGAGACGAGGCCGCCGAAAAAGGGGCGGGGCCTATCTCCTCAGCACACAGCGCCATTTTCCCTCACAGAAAGGCTGGAGGGAAGGCTCCCAGGCTCTCCCCTGCACTGCACTACAGAAACAGGGTTAAAACAGAGAGGGGGGGCACTAATTTGGCGTTAGAAATATATAAAAAAGATGCTATAAGGGAAAACACTTATATAAGGTTGTCCCTATATAATTATAGCGTTTTTGGTGTGTGCTGGCAAACTCTCCCTCTGTCTCTCCAAAGGGCTAGTGGGTCCTGTCCTCTATCAGAGCATTCCCTGTGTGTGTGCTGTGTGTCGGTACGTGTGTGTCGACATGTATGAGGACGATGTTGGTGAGGAGGCGGAGCAATTGCCTGTAATGGTGATGTCACTCTCTAGGGAGTCGACACCGGAATGGATGGCTTATTTAGGGAATTACGTGATAATGTCAACACGCGCCAAGGTCGGTTGACGACATGAGACGGCCGACAAACAATTAGTACCGGTCCAGACGTCTCAAAAACACCGTCAGGGGTTTTTAAAACGCCCGTTTACTTTAGTCGGTCGACACAGACACAGACAGGGACACTGAATCCAGTGTCGACGGTGAATAAACAAACGTATTCCTTATTAGGGCCACACGTTAAGGGCAATGAAGGAGGTGTTACATATTTCTGATACTACAAGTACCACAAAAGAGGGTATTATGTGGGATGTGAAAAAACTACCGTAGTTTTTCCTGAATCAGATAAATTAAATGAAGTGTGTGATGATGCGTGGGTTCCCCCCAATAGAAAATATGGGCGGTATACCCTTTCCCGCCAGAAGTTAGGGCGCGTTGGGAAACACCCCTTAGGGTGGATAAGGCGCTCACACGCTTATCAGAACAAGTGGCGGTACCGTCTATAGATAGGGCCGTCCTCAAGGAGCCAGCTGACAGGAGGCTGGAAAAATATCATAAAAAGTATATACACACATACTGGTGTTATACTGCGACCAGCGATCGCCTCAGCCTGGATGTGCAGAGCTGGGGTGGCTTGGTCGGATTCCCTGACTAAAAATATTGATACCCTTGACAGGGACAGTATTTTATTGACTATAGAGCATTTAAAGGATGTATTTCTATATATGCGAGATGCACAGAGGGATATTTGCACTCTGGCATCAAGAGTAAGTGCGATGTCCATATCTGCCAGAAGATGTTATGGACACGACAGTGGTCAGGTGATGCAGATTCCAAACGGCACAAAGGTGTATTGCCGTATAAAGAAAGAGGAGTTATTTGGGGTCGGTCCATCGGACCTGGTGGCCACGGCAACTGCTGGAAAATCCACCGTTTTTACCCTAAGTCACATCTCTGCAGAAAAAGACACCGTCTTTTCAGCTTCAGTCCTTTCGTCCCTATAAGAGTCATATCTGCCCAGGGATAGAGGAAAGGGAAGAAGACTGCAGCAGGCAGCCCATTCCCAGGAACAGAAGCGTTCCACCGCTTCTGACAAGCTCTCAGCATGACGCTGAGACCGTACAGGACCCCTGGATCCTACAAGTAGTATCCCAGGGGTACAGTTTGGAATGTCGAGACGTTTCCCCTGCGCAGGCTCCTGAAGTCTGCTTTACCAAGGTCTCCCTCCGACAAGGAGGCAGTATGGGAAAAAATTCACGAGCTGTATTCCCAGCAGGTGATAATTAAATTACCCCTCCTACAACAAGAAAAGGGGGTATTATTCCACACTATATTGTGGTACTGAAGCCAGAAGGCTAGGTGAGACCTATTCTAAATCTAAAAAAATTTGAACACTTACAAAGGTTCAAATCAAGATGGAGTCACTCAGAGCAGTGATAACGAACCGGGAAGAAGGGGACTATCTGGTGTCCCGAGACATCAGGGATGCTTACCTCCATGTCCAAAATTTGCCCTTATCACTAAGGGTACCTCAGGTTCGTGGTACAGAACTGTCACTATCAGTTTCAGACGCTGCCGTTTGGATTGTCTACGGCACCCCGGGTCTTTACCAAGGTAATGGCCGAAATGATGGTTCTTCTTCGAAGAAAAGGCGTCTTAATTATCCCTTACTTGGACGATCTCCTGATAAGGGCAAAGTCCAGGGAACAGTTGGAGGTCGGAGTAGCACTATCTCGGATACTGTTACAACAGCAGGAGTGGATTCTAAATATTCCAAAATCGCAGCTGATCCCGACAACAAGTCTCCTGTGCTTAGGGATGATTCTGGACACAGTCCAGAAAAAGGTGTTTCTCCCGGAAGAGAAAGCCAGGGAGTTATCCGAGCTAGTCAGGAACCTCCTAAAATCAGTGCATCATTGCACAAGGGCCATGGTAAAAAAATGGTGACTTCCTTCGAAGCAATTCCAGTCGGCAGATTTCATGCAAGAACTTTTCAGTGGGATCTGCTGGACAAATGGTCCGGATCGCATCTTCAGATGCATCAGCGGATAACCCTATATCCAAGGACAAGGGTGTCTCTCCTGTGGTGGTTACAGAGTGCTCATCTTCTAGAGGGCCGCAGATTCGGCATTCAGTTTTGGATGTTGGTGACCACGGAGGCCAGCCCGAGAGGCTGGGGAGCAGTCACACAAGGAAAAAATTTCCAGGGAGTGTGATCAAGTCTGGAGATTTTTCTCCACATAAATATAGCTAAGGGTAAATTTATAATGCTCTAAGCTTAGCAAGACCTCTGCTTCAAGGTCAGCCGGTATTGATCCAGTGGGATAAAACATCACGGCAGTCGCCCACGTAAATAGACAGGGCGGCACAAGAAGAAGGAGGGCAGTGGCAAAAACTGCAAGGACTTTTCGCTGGGCGGAAAATCATGTGATAACACTGTCAGCAGTGTTTCATTCCGGGAATGGAAACTGGGAAGCAGACTTCCTCAGTAGGCACGACCTCCACCCGGCAGAGTGGGAACTTCATGGGGAAGTTTTCCACATAATTGTAAACCGTTGGGAATTACCAAAGGTGGACATGATGGCGTCCCGTCTGAACAAAAAACGGGACAGGTATTGCGCCAGGTTAAGAGACCCTCAGGCAATAGCTGTGGACGTTCTGGTAACACCGTGGGTGTACCAGTCGGTGTATGTGTTCCATCCTCTGCTTTTCATACCTACGGTACTGAGAATTATAAGACGTAGAGGAGTAAGAACTATACTCATGGCTCCGGATTGGCCAAGAAGGACTTGGTACCCGGAACTTCAAGAGATGCTCACAGAGGACTTATGGCCTCTGCCGCTAAGAAGGGACTTGTTTCAGCAAGTACCATGTCTGTTCCAAGACTTACCGCAGCTGCGTTTGACGGCATGGCGGTGGAACGCCGGATCCTAAGGGAAAAGGCATTCAGGAAGAGGTCATTCCTACCCTGGTTAAAGCCAGAAAGGAGGTGACCGCACAACATTATCACCACATGTGGCGAAAATATGTTGCGTGGTGTGAGGCCGGGAAGGCCCCACGAAGAAATTTAAACTCGGTCGATTCCTGCATTTCTTGCAAACAGGAGTGTCTATGGGCCTCAAATTGGGGTCCATTAAGGTTCAAATTTCGGCCCTGTCGATTTTTCTTCCAGAAAGAATTGGCTTCAGTTCCTGAAGTCCAGAAGTTTGTCAAGGGAGTATTGCATATACAACCCCCTTTTGTGCCTCCAGTGGCACTGTGGGATCTCAACGTAGTTCTGGGATTCCACAAAACACATTGGTTTAAAACCAGTCAAATCTGTGGATTTGAAGCATCTCACATGAAAAGTGAACATGCTCTTGGACCTGGCCTGGACCAGGCGAGTGTCAAATTGGTGGTTTTTTTCTCAAAAAAGCCCATATCTGTTTGTCCATTCGGACAGGGCAGAGCTGCGGACTCGTCCCCAGTTCTCTCCCTAAGGTGGTGTCAGTGTTTCACCTGAACCAGCTTATTGTGGTGTCTTGCGCCTACTAGGGACTTGGAGGACTCCAAGTTGCTAGATGAGGTCAGGGCCCTGAAAATATAGGTTCCAGGACGGCTGGAGTCAGGAAAACTGACTTGCTGTTATCCTGTATGCACCCAACAAACTGGGTGCTCTTGCTTTTAAGCAGACTTTTGCTAGTTGGATGTGTAATACAATTCAGCTTGCACATTCTGTGGCAGGCCTGCCACAGCCAAAATATGTAAATGCCCATTCCACAAGGAAGGTGGGCTCATCTTGGGCGGCTGCCCGAGGGGTCTCGGCTTTACAACTTTGCCGAGCGGCTATTTAGTCAGGGGCAAACACGTTTGTAAAATCCTACAAATTTGATACCCTGGCTAAGGAGGACCTGGAGTTCTCTCATTCGGTGCTGCAGAGTCATCCGCACTCTCCCGCCCGTTTGGGAGCTTTGGTATAATCCCCATGGTCCTTTCAGGAACCCCAGCATCCACTAGGACGATAAAGAAAATAAGAATTTACTTACCGATAATTCTATTTCTCGGAGTCCGTAGTGGATGCTGGGCGCCCATCCCAAGTGCGGATTATCTGCATTACTTGTACATAGTTACAAAAATCGGGTTATTATTGTTGTGAGCCATCTTTTCAGAGGCTCCGCTGTTATCATACTGTTAACTGGGTTCAGATCACAGGTTGTACAGTGTGATTGGTGTGGCTGGTATGAGTCTTACCCGGGATTCATAAATCCTTCCTTATTGTGTACGCTCGTCCGGGCACAGTACCTAACTGAGGCTTGGAGGAGGGTCATAGGGGGAGGAGCCAGTGCACACCACCTGATCCTAAAGCTTTACTTTTTGTGCCCTGTCTCCTGCGGAGCCGCTATTCCCCATGGTCCTTTCAGGAACCCCAGCATCCACTACGGACTCCGAGAAATAGAATTATCGGTAAGTAAATTCTTATTTTCTCAAAGCAGAATAAAGTGCAATCCAGACCGTAAAGTGCAGTGCATCCTTAGCCCATGTAAAATGGTGTGATCTTAATTTACAAGAACCATTTTACCTCGAAATCGAGGTTGAGTCCCCCCGGTTTCAAGGTGTTGCATTCAAAAATCTGTTTCATCTCCGCCTTAGCTAGTTGTGTGGGGAGATCTCTTTGTCTCCAGTGCCCCTTAACCCACTGTAGCCCCACAAACCTTCTAATCGCAGATGGACATTTGTTATGCATTAGGCGGAAATGTTCGGATAATGCGTGTGTGGTAAGTCCATTCCTAATATTTCTTAGGTGCTCGCTGATGCGGACCTTCAGCGGTCTTGAGGTCCTACCAATGTAGAACAGACCGCAGGTGCATTCAATAGCGTACACTATGCTTTTGGAATTGCAAGTCACAAATTCTCTGATGGTAATCTTCCTTTCATTGATTACCAAATCAGTCACTTTGCTCTTGCCATCCCCTTTGATGGTGCGGCAGCCTATGCACATGCCGCACCGAAAAAACCCCTTTGATTTAATGGTGGGTAGTGATTTGGCCGGTGGTAAGGCCCCTCGAACTAAAGTGCTGCCGAGATTGGGCGCTCTTCTGTATATGCATTTGGGTTTTTTGGGGAGTTTATTCCCAACTATTGGGTCCCTTTTTAGCACCCCCCAGTGTTTTGCTAAGATCCTTTCCAGGTCCTTATATTGACTATTGAATGACGTTATAAACGCCCATTCAAATGATTTGTCCCTAACTTCAAGCTGTTTATTCTTCTTGGCAAGAAGTTCTGTCCTTGCAAGCCCATTAATCTTCGAGATGGCATTGTTTACTCTATCTGTTTCATAGCCTGAACTTATAAAGTCCTCCTGCATTTCTTTAGCCTGTTCTTTAAAGACCGCTGTCTCTGTGCAGTTCCTCCGTAACCGACGTATTTGGCCACAGGGTATCGACCCTAGCCAGTCGGGATGGTGACAGCTATTTTGTTTAAGGTAGGCTCTGGAATCGGTCGGCTTTTTGTAATTCTTCGTGTGAAGGTCACCATCTTTGGAATAGATGGTTACATCAAGAAAATGTAGTTCTTCACTACTTGTTTCGAAAGTGAAGGACACATTTATCTGGTTTTGATTTAGGTATTGACAAAATTCATTCAATGAGGTGGGATCTCCCCTCCACACAAAGAATATGTCGTCAATATATCTAGTCCAGGACACCAGGCTCGCTCCAAATGGGTTGTTGTTCCAAATGTATTGCTCCTCCCACCTCCCCATAAAGAGGTTGGCATAACTTGGAGCGAACCTGGTGCCCATGGCTGTGCCTACCTTCTGCAAATAGAAGGTATCTTTGAAATGAAAATAGTTGTTAGTTAGGATGAAATTAACTCCCTTTACTATGAAGTCCTGTAGGCCTTGTGTAATGTCACTCTTTTTCAACGCCTCTGTGACTGCAGCAATGCCATCCTCGTGTTTTATAATGGTGTACAGAGACTTTACGTCAGCTGTCACCATCACATATGAGTCTGACCATTCCATGGTGGCAAGAAGATTTAAAAAATCTGTGGTGTCTCTCAAATGGGACCGATTCTTTAAAACTAGTGGTTGGAGATAAAAATCTAAAAATTCAGACAGATTGGAGGTCACGGAATTGATTCCCGACACAATCGGCCTCCCTGGTGGTCTCAGTGGGTCCTTATGTATCTTGGGTAAGATGTACATGATGGGGATGACAGGTTCCTCATTGAGAATAAATTTGAACTCTCTTTCTTCCAGGACATTTTGCTCCAAATAATTTGTTAATAGAACTTGGAGTTTGTCTAGGATCTCTTGGGTAGGGTCCTTCCTTAGTTTGGTGTATGTTTCCTGGTCTTCAACCTGTCTTACTATTTCCTCCTCGTACATGTGTCTACTGAGAACCACCACCCCTCCGCCTTTATCGGCGGGTTTGATGACTAGTTCAGTATTCTCCATTAAGGATTTGAGGGCCCGTCTCTCTTTCCAAGACATATTGAATCTGATGTTATTTGTGGGTAATTCTTTAAGGTCTTGATACACTAGGTCATAAAAGGTGTCGATGAATTTCCCCTTACTCTGAATCGGGTAAAAAAACGATTTCGGTTTGAACGGTGTATTAACCGTTTTCAAAGTGGTGTCCCCTTGACTTTCCTTGTTCAAAAAGAAACGTTTTAATGTCAATTTCCTAGTATACTTGTTTAAATCGATAAAGGTGGAGAATTTGTTAAGTGGGATAGACGGAGCAAATTTCAGACCTTTTTCTAGGACCGAAATTTCCTCCTTAGCCAACATGTGGTCACTCAGATTAAAAATCTTAACCTTTCCCCCTTTGTTGGTTCCATTCGTCCCATTTATCTCCATCCCCTCCTTCCCCTTACTTTTTTGGTTTTTTTTTCTTCTTTTGGGGTTCCGGATCTTCCTTTTTCGTTTCCCACCCCGGCACCCTCTTTTAGTTATTTGTGTCTGTGGTGAAACCCTCCCGCGCCTAAAAAAGACGGCTCGCCTCGTCTTCCCTGAGAATGGTCTGTTCTCCTGTTGTTTGAGACAGTATTCCTTCTCTCCTTGTAGGACCCGAGTAATTGTGGTGGAGTACTCCACATGTTCTCGGGATGTTCATCAGATTCTCAGTTCTTGTAATTGACGATTGACGTGCTCGTCTTCTGTCTCTTTGGTGGGTTTTTCTTTGTGGTAGGGGGTTATTCTGTGGCCAAGGATGGTGTGGAGTATTTTTACCGGCATGATGTTTCCCCCCCAGCTTATCCCTCTCTTGTTCTGGTATGGCCCTGTAGGACCTCTTTCTTGGCCGTCCTCTGGGGTTGGGGATATTTCTATTGTACCTCATAAGTGAGGATTCACCCCATTTTGGAGTAATAATCGGGGTGTTTACATTCTGATGGGGAGGTTATCCACCCCAGGAACACAGGGGGAACCTTTGATCACATACCGGACGAGAGGGGGAGAAGGCGCTGCGGTTGCCATTGGAGATTTGTTTCTACACGCTTACAAATACCATCCCTCCGGTAATTATATACATTGGACACCCTGTATAAACAGACTGCCTGTGGCCACACATTGCTGCTTGTATCCATTCATCTTACACGTGTCCTTTTGTCAGTGACTGATTTTTTGAATCCACCGATGTTTTCAATCTGAGGCTTCTGTGTTTTAATGAGCATATCAGAATAAATGTTTGTTTTTATTGCCTATACAGTACTTCACTATATGCACTTTTCCTTGTCTTTTTGATTCGGGGACAAAAAAAATTGAAGCCCCCATAGGACAGGATTATAGAGTTCAGTATATTCCTGACTCTAGGAAATTCCCCATGAGATGCGCCTGGTTGGATGTACTGGTACCTTTTTTCTTTGCATTTGATCCTATTTAATAGGGTGGAGGTTTTCTTTAGGGAGTTACCTCATAGTCACCATTGTACTTAACCAAGCTGCTCTGCAAGTGCGCACCTATCGGAGGACCTACATTCTTTCTTTTCCACATTGTAAGCAGCATGGCTTTGTGACGAGGTTTTGGTCACAGCAGGAAGTAGATCGGGTCTGAGGTGTGCCACCCTTGGGAAATAATGCACAGTCATGTGATCTTAGGGTCTATTCATGAAGCAGAGAAGAGTGTGGAGAAGTTGCCGATGGCAACCAATCGGCTGCTCTGTATAATTTTATAGCATGCAAATTATAAATGTTACTTCAATGCTGATTATTTGCCATGGGCAACTTCACCCCCTTGTGTCCAATAATGGGGAATTCTGTGTCACTGTAATACACCATTTTATATAGATATATAGCATGTATTTTGGGGTCATCTATTATTGATTGCCATAATGTAGTCTTTGCAGATAGTCCTTATGAAATGAGAGATATACCACATAACGCAGAAACAAATTTATTAAACATGAACAGAAGATTAAAAATGCGTACAGCAAGAATAATTAAAAACATGCTTATCTGAGGAGACATGAGGAACCAAGAAAGCAGATGACTGGGAACCAAGAAAGCAGATGACGGGGTCTATTCATGAAGCAGTGAAGAAGTTCCCTGGGGCAAGCAATCGGCATTAAAATAGCATTTATCAAGTGCATTCTATAAAATTATACATAACAGCTGAATGGCTGCTATGGACAACTTCACTGGATCACTTCTCCAACTCTTTTCACTGCTTCATGAATAGACCCCAACATCTGGTAGTACCCAAACGTGTTTCATCTCAAGAAATTATCAGGGGCACGATAACATACAGAACCAGATGGGTTTATGTACCAAGAGGTATAAAACAATTAAGCAATAATGGTGTGAGTTACAAATACTTGGAAAGGCCATAAACTGGAAGTGTAGCAATCATAACTTTGAGGATCTGGTCTCTAGGTCGACAGTGTCTAGGTCAACCACTATTGGTCGACAGGTCAAAAGGTCGACATGAGTTTTTCACAAGTTTTTTCTTTTTTTGAACCTTTTCATACTTAACGATCCACGTGGACTACGATTGGAACGGTAATCTGTGCCGAGCGAGGCACATTGCCCGAAGCATGGCGAGCGGACACTGTGCACTAATTGGGATTCCCGGTCACTCCACGAAAAAACGACATTAAAAAAAAACTCATGTCGACCTAGATCTTGTCGACCTAGTTACTATCTACCTTCCATACCACACCCATAACTTTGGCCTGAGAAGGTCAGAAATAATTTACATATCCAAAAGCCTGACAGAAAATAGTAAGTCAATAACTCAATAAGCAGCATGAAACCACACTTCCACCGATAACGCGTTAAAAAGTGAGTATGTACCTTGATATACTGACACGTCTGAATACGGTGGACCCATGAATGCGCATGTTGGAGAAGTATTAGCGGCCATGTTTGTTTAGACTTTCGGAAGCTGATGTTATGGAAGACAATAAAAGTTTTTGGTGGCCATATTGGCATAAATCTGATTGTATGAGAAGACAGTTGTGTTACCCTAAGTAATTATGTATAGATGTCGCCTCTGTTGACTACTAGTCTTATTTGGGTACATAATGCTGCAAAACGTGTAGGCAGATCTATAAAGTGTCAATAAGAGCCGCTTGCTGCACTTTTTCATACAGTGGCTAATATTATATTTAAGGGTTGGTAGCCCTGCACAGTAAGCTCCTTATACTACATTGCTGCATGGCATCATTACCGTGTCTGACAGATATAATAAGATGGAAATTGTAGTAACTAAACCTGCAGTTACAGCAGTGCTGCCGCCATCTGTACCTGGGGAGGAAATAAAGCAGCATATGAGTATTTACATCCAGCTAGGGATGGCCATTGGCGTAACCGCCATCGATGGTTATTGTCTATGCTGGTGGTGACACAAACCATTGATGACCGATAACTATTCTCTGCCTATATATCAATGGTTTTACCATCAGTGTTTATGCACATGTGCGGCTGCCGGCTCTGCTTCTGTACATGGGGCGAGGCTGAGCTGAGTCGTAAATCACGGCAAAGCTTCTGAAAGAGGCGGGATATCCCGTTCCCGGCTCATACACACAGTGCAGGGCTGCTGACTGCCTAGAAGCCCTGAAACCGACAGGGGAGGACAAAAAAAACCATTGGGCATACAGTCACCATCAATAATATCGATGGTAAAAGTATTCAACATACACCATCAATGGTAAAAGTATTCAACATTGGCCATCGATGGCCATCCCTACACATTAGCATCACATCAGGAACAAGATTTTTTTTATACAGGTTAGACTTGGCCCACAAGTTCGTGCGGCCACGCCTACGGCAGCCCTGTGCCTACCGTAGCAACATGCTGCAACACGCAGCCCTTATGGTAGCCCCATATGCCTCCTCTACAGTAGCTCTGCGCCGCCATATGCCACCCTTATAGTAACTCTGCGCCACCATATTCCATCCTTACAGTAGCTCCACGCCGCCATATGGCACCCTTAGGTAGCTCCGCACTGCTTTATGCTGCCCTTAGGTTGCTCCGCGCTCCTATATGCCACAGGTGCAGTAGCTCTGCACTGCTATATGCTGCCCTTGCAGTAACTCTGCACCGCCATATGCCGCCCTTATGATAGCCCCACACCGCCATATGCTGCCCTTAGGTAGCTCCAGCCTGCTATATGCCACCCTTGTGGTAGCGCCACGCTGCTCTATGCCACCCTTACGGTAGCTAGGCCACACTATATTCCGTCCTTATGGTAACCAAAGCTGCTATATGCTGCCCTTACAGTAGCTCTGCACTGCTATATGCCACCCTCTATGGTACCTCCCAGCTGTCCTATATGCAGCCCTTACGGTAGCGCCGTGCTGCTATATGCCACCCTTATGGTAGCTCTGTGCTGCTATATGTCGTCCTTGCTGCTATATGTCGCGCTTGCGGTAGCCTGTGCTGCTATATGCCGCCCTTGCGGTAGCCCGTGCTGCTATATGTCGCCCTTGCTGCTATATGCCGTCCTTAAGGTAACTCGCTGCTGTCCTATATGCCATCCTTACGGTAGCCCGTGCTGGTATATGCCTCCCTTACAGTAGCTTCGTACCACGCTGCTATATGCCGCCATTACGGTAGCTCTGCGCTGCTATACCCCTAAAGGGCTGTTAATAAATTCTGCAAGTCTGGGGCAACATCTGGCTGCCGGGTGGGGGGGGGGGGGGGGGGGAGGATTGAGCTCCTGGTGCTTAAACACGGCTAATTGAGCTGACCCCTATGGTCACTATGGGGAGGAGATATATCCAGGGCCGGCGCCACCACTAGGCAGCTTTAGGCAGCTGCCTATGGGCGGCGGCCACTGGAGGGCGGCAGCTCACGCTACTAGTGAAATCTTCTTGACCCTTGCTCAGCTGCTTTTCCTTAAGAGGAATATGCCCAGTGTTATACCCCTTTTACACTCGCAGAAAAATCCCGGGATATTGCACGTGAACGCGCATCATCCCGGGATTCTTCTCAGTGTAAATGGGTACAGGGACAATTTCCCGGGACGAGCATCCCGGGATTTCATCCCAGGTCAAAAGCAGGGTTGAACCCGGGACCGTCCCGGGAAGCTGGGTAGTGTGAAAGGGCCCGTCCCGGGATTCACTACCCGGGACTGTTAAAAGGCCTCCGATTGGAGCTTTCATGGGCTCAGAAAAGATGATGTCATCATTCAGAGCCCTGGGGAGCGTCCTTGATGCGTGTGAGGAAGGCAGCATGGCGACCTGGACAGACCAGGAGGTGAGAGAGTTGCTGAGCATTAGGGGAGAGGAGGAAATTATGAGGCAGATCACAGGCACAGTCAAAGATGCAGTCATTTATAAAAACATCTCCAAGATGCTGCAAGCCAGGGGAATCATCCGCACCCAGCAGCAAGTGTTAAACAAAATGAAAACTCTTAAAAAGCATTTCCTTAAGGTGCATGACAACAACAGGAAAAAGAGCGGTGTTGGCCGTATCGACTGGCAGTACTATGACATGTGCGCCAATATCTTTGGAAACACAGCTATATGCAGTCCGGTGAGTCTGTCTTCCAGTTCACAGTACACTGCTACAGAAGGCACTCCAGAAGAGACACAGACAAGCAGTGACGTCTGTCCATCATCACCGTTGTTAATTGACGACACACCTGAGGACAGCGACACATCATCCCAGCCGTCCATAAACACATCCAGAAACGACGACAGCATAACTGCAACCATTGAAGACGTCGTGGATGCTCAGACCAGTGACAGTGGGACTGTACAAAGTGCCGTCACCCCAACTTTACAGAAAAACAGTAAGTACATGTTTAGAAATTAACACTCATAGCACAAATCCACAATTGTTAATCATCCGGTTATGTGCGTAGTATGAGTGGCCAGTGTGGCGGCAGCGTGGCGAGCGCTAATGAGCCCCTTGCAGGATCACTGCGCTCAACACGCTGCTGGCACGGTGGCACACTTTGCATTTTCTGCCCCCACGCAGGGGGGCTTTGCATTTTAAAAAAAAGTTCAATGTTGCAGAGTAGCTAGTGTATAGGTGGATTAATGCCACAAACACATGTTTGCTAACGCTGCTATTTTTATATACGCTCATTTTGTATTTCTTCTCTTCACAGTTTACACCGTACCGCCTAGAAGGAAGAAATTGAACAGAGCGGAGCAAGTGGCTAAAGCCATGTCAAATGTCCTTGTCGACCAACTCCGAGAGATGGACGCTACAATGTCCGCACAGGAGGATGCAAGGCTTGACAGGTTTCTAGAGGCAGAACGCCAAATGCATGATGCATTCCTTTCCCAAGTCATGACAATGCAGGAACGCATGAGTAGAGAGCAGTATGACCGCCACAGGGAATTGCACCAAATGAACATGGCGTTCTATGAGCGTATGACCAATACCTCAAGAGCACCAAACCAACACCACAACTCACAATACCCCCCTGAGCAGGGTTTTTCATCATTTAATCCTGGTCCATACTATGCCCCAAATACTGCACCATCTAGTGCGCCAAGCCCAGAGTTTACTGTATTGCGCAATTTGCCGTGAAACACAGTGAATTGCTTTTTTTGGTTGTTATTTGTTGTTAAATAACCACAGTGTGGTCATTGTTTATGCACAACTGTTTGTGCCTTCTTTCATTTTTTTCTATGTTCTGTTTTGTATAGTGTCTACATTAAAGCACTTTTTATTTATTTTTTACACAGTGATAATATACTGCAGGGACACTGTGGTTTATGGTGTTGTATCTACAAACCTACCAGTGTTTTTTTTTTTTTTTATGCCAATAAAAACTTGTTTGCAAATCTAGGCATAACATTCCCATTTGTGCGTAAAGTAGACCATGTTTACAGTGTTTTCTACATTGTTTATGCATATATACACAGTTGCTGGCAATGTGTTTTTTTTGGAAAAACATAAATAATGAACCCAAAGATCAAAGGTGGAATACAAAATAAAAACATTTTCATTCACCAAACATGTTGTGCTGATTCTTAAACACTATTGTACCAGTGCTGCAAGGTTGGACGTAATAGTGTGGCGTATTTGTTCTGCAGCGGAGTTTGAGGCAGTCCCAAACAAAGCACCTTCCACATGTGGGTTTATAACCTCAGGGTCCTGCACAGTCCACTCAGGAAGGAATAGCTCATTTTGCAGTTCACAGATGTTGTGCAGTATACAGCACGCAGCTACTACATTAGGCATATTCATAAGGTCCACATCATTGCGCTTCATCAAACAACGCCATCTTCCTTTTAACCTGCCAAAGGCGTTCTCAACCACCATCCTTGCTGAACTCAGGGTGTGAGTATAGGTTTGTTGCTCTGGGGTTAACTGGACCTGTTGGGTGTAGCCTTTCATAATCCAGGGGCGTAAAGGGTATGCAGCATCCCCGATGATGTGGACAGGGATCTCCACCCCATTCACAATCTTTGCACACTCTTTGGGGTACAGCCAGCCTCCCTGCTTCTCCTCTACGATGTTGTACAGGTCAGAATTGGCAAGAACTCGGGAGTCATGAGATCGGCCTGGCCAGCCAATAAACACATCTAGGAAACTAAAGAACAGTAAAATTGAAAACAATTAGAATGTAAAACTCACACATGCAACTCATCCCACCACCCCAAAAATAAACACTTACCAATATTTGTGGTCCACAACAGCCTGTAATATGATGGAGTGCCAGCCCTTCCTATTAAAATAGTCAGCATGGTTGTCACGTGGGGCAATAATGGGGATGTGTGTCCCATCAATCGCTCCTCCACACTGCGGATAGCCTCGCTTCACAAATCCAATGATGGTATCCTGTAAGCGCTGTCCTTGTGGTAGAGATATGAAGCGCTTGTATAAGGTAGATACAATTGCTTTAGTCACCTGGTGGACTATGACACAGCAGGTGGAGATTGCAACACCGAACAAGCATGAGACTGAGCGGTACTCTCCTGGGGTAGCATACCACCACAATGCAATAGCTAATCTCCTGCGTGCCTCGATGGGTCTCCTAAGCCTGGTGGTCTGCATGTCAAGTGCTGGGGTAAGTAATTCCAGGATGTAGTTAAAGGTTGCACGAGACACACGGAAGTTAGCCATCCACTCCTCATCCTGGTTAGCTTCCACGGTCCTCATAAAGGCTTCTCCGTGCCGGCGATCTCTGGACCAAAATGAGCGGTTAGGGCCCATACTCACGCTCAGTATGATACTCATCCTGGATGATATGAAGGCTCTCCTCCTGCGCAAATATTGGCGGCGACTAGCAGCCCTATCCAGCATAAATTGCGCCCTCCTCCTCCTCATAAAATATATGTGCAGTATACTGCACAGTGTGATAAGCTGCATCATGCTGTCAGTGGCTGTATGAAACATCTGCAAAGCAGAAAGAATCATGAGCTCAGGCATACACACTGGTACTCTGTCGGCCATGACTGCAGCAATGGTGTGAGCAGGCACCACCCCTCCCTTTGTTGACTAGTGTGACCTCATCAATGTGAGCCAGAAAAGGCCATTTCTAATGACATACATGTGCATTTGCAGGGATATCCCGGGATCAGTGTAAATGGGGCTGTCCCGGGTCGATCCCAGGTCTTAGTGCAGTGTGAAAGGGGTCAGTCCCGGGAAGGCATCCCGGGACGCATCCCGGGAAGCATCCCGGGAGTGACCCGGGAGTGCGAGTGTAAAAGTGGTATTACCGGAGAGGCGGAGAGGAGAACTGTAACAATAGCCGGCAGCACGCTGCTTACTCTATGTGTATAGAGTATTAGAGGCGCTGTGGATGGGTTACACTCATACTGTCAGCGCTGGCGGCTGAGAACAGTTGGGCGGCCGGGGCATCCCTGCAGCGCTGACAGTATGAGTGTAACCCATTGGCAGCGCCTCTAATACGCTATACACATAGAGTAAGCAGCGTGCTGCCGAGTGGCCCGCTGCTGTGTAGGGGCGCACAGCCGCCGGCATTACAGAGTCACACTGACTCATTGTAATGCTGCCGCTTCCAGCGCTGTGCCTACCGCACATAATCAGGGTCCCGGCCGCAGAGGGAGGAGGGGCTGCTCTTCTCTCTCCTCCCCGCTCAAGCATGTCCGCCCGCCCCACGGACTTACTGGTGCCACGATACAGATTGTAAAGGGTGAGGAGGGACGGTCTCCCATCACCTCCCCACTCTTCTCGAGCGCCTCCCCCTCCTCCCAGGTGTTGTAGTGCTGGCCAATTGTCTGTTGAGTGCCCTTCCGTTCGTGCAGGAGGGGCCTCTCTCTCTGCTCCTCCCCCATACTCATTTAAGCTGGTTGTGTGGGACTGACTGACCGGAGGGGGAGGAGAACACAGCCCCTCACTCACCTTTCATATTTATTTTCCACCCTCCCCCCTTCCCCTGCTGTCCGTGACACCAAAAATTAATTGGAGGGAAGCAGAGACACTGGCCATCTCCACGCCCAGCAGCAGCCCTGGATTGCACAAGCCACAGACTTCAGGTAGGGAAAAAAGCAATGCTAGAGTATGAGAAGGTGGCAAATGCTGCGTAGCCTCTCCCCCCCCATCTTCCTTCCTCTTCACCCATCAATACCTCTCCCTCCCTCTCCCTCTCTCTCAGTCTGACTCTCTCTCTCTCTCTCCATAATTCCCCTCTCTTTCTCAGTCTCCCCCTCTCTTCCTTGATCCATCTCTCCCTGTCTCTCTCCATGGTTATGGCTAAAACCAAGTTGGAGCCATGTCACCAGGGGGAGAAGCCATGCCCAACCAAAGTACCCAAAATGTACCGTTGCAGGCTCGCTTTACTCGCCACACTTGGGATCAGTGGCTCGCTCCGCTCGCCACCACATTACTAAAGGGAGTAGTTGGTGCCATGGATAGTAGAAGAACTATCCCGCTGACTTAGCTCCACCCCCTGGTGTCGTGGCCCCCCTGACATCAGACGTCCTTTCTCCAACTTTATTCTAGCATCTACCCTCTCTCCATCTCCCCCTCTTTATTAGTCTGCCTCTCTTTCTCCACCTATCCCCTCTATCTTTCTCAGTCTCCCCCTCTCCCCTTTCTCTGTCTCTCTCCATCTCTGCCCTTCTCTATGTCTCCCCCTCCCTCTCTCCATCTCCGCCCCTCTCTCCATCTTCATCCCTCTCTCTCCATCCCCCTCCTCTTTCTTCCTCCGTCTCCCTCTCTGTTCCCTTGCACCTCTCTTCCTTCCTCTTCACTCCTCTTTCTCTCTCTCTCTCTTCATCTCCCCTCTCTCTGCCTGTCATTCTCAGTCCCCTCTCTCTCTCTCTCTCTCTCTCTCTGCCTCTGTCATTCTTCATCTCCCCCTCTCTCTCTTTCTCAGTCTCCCCCTCTTGCTCTGTCTTTCCCCTCTCTGTCTCCCCCTTCCTCTCTCCTTCTCCATCCCTCTCTCCCTCCGTCTCCCATCTCTCTCTGTTCCCCTGCACCTATCTTCTTTCCTCTTCACCCTTTCTCTCTCTCTCTCCCTCCCTCTGTCTCGCCCTCACTCTCATTTTCCTTAACATAATTCCTCTTCTATCCTTTTAGTAAATTCTTACCCTAGTATTGTCTTACCTCAGATCTCATGTTAAAGCTGCTTGTTTTTTTTTGTCTGCCATTTTTAATCCTCCAATTCCTTTCTCTGGCACCCACTGCTTCTCCCTCCCACCCTCTCCTCATCACCCTTTGTCTCAACCTTTCACCAACTCTCCATTTCCCTGTCACCCTCTGCCTCATCCCCGTCATCCTCTGCCTCATCTTCGTCACCCTGTACCTCACCCTGGGGTGGAGGAGGGGGGCCCAAAGCATATCCTTGCACCTGGGCCCACCACTCACAAATTCCGCCACTGGTGCTGCCGGCTGGTGGTACAGTTCTGCTCCTCTCCGCACTGACATATGCCCGCCCCGCACCACAAGAAACGACTCTGCATATGGGAGTCCTGCGGGGATGATTGTGTTGTGCTATGTGAGGGACTGGGACTACACTGCAGAGCAGACTGCGCGCGGCTCCCCTGCTACTGTTCCCTGTCTGAGTGGATCACAGTCTCCTTCTTCTGCAGCCTGCAATATATAGTCGCCTTGGATTGGTCCCGACTATACATTTTTATGGGTAGAATTTATTCTTCACCGGGACTCCTTCTCCTGCAGCCATAAAGGTACCCTTATATTGCAAGCTCAGTACTCCATTCCTCTACTGTAGAAGTGTATGTATACATATATATATATATATATATATATATTTCTCTATCGTCCTAGTGGATGCTGGGGTTCCTGAAAGGACCATGGGGAATAGCGGCTCCGCAGGAGACAGGGCACAAAAAGTAAAGCTTTAGGATCAGGTGGTGTGCACTGGCTCCTCCCCCTATGACCCTCCTCCAAGCCTCAGTTAGATTTTTGTGCCCGGCCGAGAAGGGTGCAATCTAGGTGGCTCTCCTAAAGAGCTGCTTAGAAAAGTTTAGCTTAGGTTTTTTATTTTACAGTGAGTCCTGCTGGCAACAGGATCACTGCAACGAGGGACTTAGGGGAGAAGAAGTGAACTCACCTGCGTGCAGGATGGATTGGCTTCTTTGGCTACTGGACATTAGCTCCAGAGGGACGATCACAGGTACAGCCTGGATGGTCACCGGAGCCTCGCCGCCGGCCCCCTTGCAGATGCTGAAACGAGAAGAGGTCCAGAATCGGCGGCAGAAGACTCCTCAGTCTTCTTAAGGTAGCGCACAGCACTGCAGCTGTGCGCCATTTCCTCTCAGCACACTTCACACGGCAGTCACTGAGGGTGCAGGGCGCTGGGAGGGGGGCGCCCTGGGAGGCAAATGAAAACCTTTTTTGGCTAAAAATACCTCACATATAGCCTCCGGGGGCTATATGGAGATATTTAACCCCTGCCAGAATCCATTAAAGAGCGGGAGACGAGCCCGCCGAAAAAGGGGCGGGGCCTATCTCCTCAGCACACAGCGCCATTTTCCCTCACAGAAAGACTGGAGGGAAGGCTCCCAGGCTCTCCCCTGCACTGCACTACAGAAACAGGGTTAAAACAGAGAGGGGGGGCACTAATTTGGCGTTAGAAATATATAAAAGATGCTATAAGGGAAAACACTTATATAAGGTTGTCCCTATATAATTATAGCGTTTTTGGTGTGTGCTGGCAAACTCTCCCTCTGTCTCTCCAAAGGGCTAGTGGGTCCTGTCCTCTATCAGAGCATTCCCTGTGTGTGTGCTGTGTGTCGGTACGTGTGTGTCGACATGTATGAGGACGATGTTGGTGAGGAGGCGGAGCAATTGCCTGTAATGGTGATGTCACTCTCTAGGGAGTCGACACCGGAATGGATGGCTTATTTAGGGAATTACGTGATAATGTCAACACGCTGCAAGGTCGGTTGACGACATGAGACGGCCGACAAACAATTAGTACCGGTCCAGACGTCTCAGAAACACCGTCAGGGGTTTTAAAACGCCCGTTTACTTTAGTCGGTCGACACAGACACGGACACTGAATCCAGTGTCGACGGTGAATAAACAAACGTATTCCTTATTAGGGCCACACGTTAAGGGCAATGAAGGAGGTGTTACATATTTCTGATACTACAAGTACCACAAAAGAGGGTATTATGTGGGATGTGAAAAAACTACCGTAGTTTTTCCTGAATCAGATAAATTAAATGAAGTGTGTGATGATGCGTGGGTTCCCCCCGATAGAAAATTATGGGCGGTATACCCTTTCCCGCCAGAAGTTAGGGCGCGTTGGGAAACACCCCTTAGGGTGGATAAGGCGCTCACACGCTTATCAAAACAAGTGGCGGTACCGTCTATAGATAGGGCCGTCCTCAAGGAGCCAGCTGACAGGAGGCTGGAAAATATCATAAAAAGTATATACACACATACTGGTGTTATACTGCGACCAGCGATCGCCTCAGCCTGGATGTGCAGAGCTGGGGTGGCTTGGTCGGATTCCCTGACTAAAAATATTGATACCCTTGACAGGGACAGTATTTTATTGACTATAGAGCATTTAAAGGATGCATTTTCTATATATGCGAGATGCACAGAGGGATATTTGCACTCTGGCATCAAGAGTAAGTGCGATGTCCATATCTGCCAGAAGATGTTTATGGACACGACAGTGGTCAGGTGATGCAGATTCCAAACGGCACAAAGGTGTATTGCCGTATAAAGGAAGAGGAGTTATTTGGGGTCGGTCCATCGGACCTGGTGGCCACGGCAACTGCTGGAAAATCCACCGTTTTTACCCTAAGTCACATCTCTGCAGAAAAAGACACCGTCTTTTCAGCCTCAGTCCTTTCGTCCCTATAAGAGTCATATCTGCCCAGGGATAGAGGAAAGGGAAGAAGACTGCAGCAGGCAGCCCATTCCCAGGAACAGAAGCGTTCCACCGCTTCTGCCAAGCTCTCAGCATGACGCTGGGACCGTACAGGACCCCTGGATCCTACATGTAGTATCCCAGGGGTACAGATTGGAATGTCGAGACGTTTCCCCTTCGCAGGCTCCTGAAGTCTGGTTTACCAAGGTCTCCCTCCGACAAGGAGGCAGTATGGGAAACAATTCACAAGCTGTATTCCCAGCAGGTGATAATCAAATTACCCCTCCTACAACAAGAAAAGGGGTATTATTCCACATTATATTGTGGTACTGAAGCCAGAAGGCTAGGTGAGACCTATTCTAAATCTAAAAAAATTTGAACACTTACAAAGGTTCAAATCAAGATGGAGTCACTCAGAGCAGTGATAACGAACCAGGAAGAAGGGGACTATATAGTGTCCCGAGACATCAGGGATGCTTACCTCCATGTCCAAAATTTGCCCTTCTCACTAAGGGTACCTCAGGTTCGTGGTACAGAACTGTCACTATCAGTTTCAGACGCTGCCGTTTGGATTGTCCACGGCACCCCGGGTCTTTACCAAGGTAATGGCCGAAATGATGATTCTTCTTCGAAGAAAAGGCGTCTTAATTATCCCTTACTTGGACGATCTCCTGATAAGGGCAAAGTCCAGGGAACAGTTGGAGGTCGGAGTAGCACTATCTCGGATACTGCTACAACAGCACGGGTGGATTCTAAATATTCCAAAATCGCAGCTGATCCCGACGACTAGTCTGCTGTGCCTAGGGATGATTCTGGGCACAGTCCAGAAAAAGGTGTTTCTCCCGGAAGAGAAAGCCAGGGAGTTATCCGAGCTAGTCAGGAACCTCCTAAAATCAGTGCATCATTGCACAAGGGTCCTGGTAAAGATGGTGACTTCCTACGAAGCAATTCCATTCGGCAGATTTCACGCAAGAATTTTTCAGTGGGATCTGCTGGACAAATGGTCCGGATCGCATCTTCAGATGCATCAGCGGATAACCCTATATCCAAGGACAAGGGTGTCTCTCCTGTGGTGGTTACAGAGTGCTCATCTTCTAGAGGGCCGCAGATTCGGCATTCAGGATTGGATGCTGGTGACCACGGAGGCCAGCCCGAGAGGCTGGGGAGCAGTCACACAAGGAAAAAATTTCCAGGGAGTGTGATCAAGTCTGGAGACTTTTCTCCACATAAATATACTGGAGCTAAGGGTAAATTTATAATACTCTAAGCTTAGCAAGACCTCTGCTTCAAGGTCAGCCGGTATTGATCCAGTGGGAAAAACATCACGGCAGTCGCCCACGTAAATAGACAGGGCGGCACAAGAAGCAGGAGGGCAATGGCAAAAACTGCAAGGACTTTTCGCTGGGCGGAAAATCATGTGATAGCACTGTCAGCAGTGTTTCATTCCGGGAATGGAAACTGGGAAGCAGACTTCCTCAGCAGGCACGACCTCCACCCGGCAGAGTGGAAACTTCATCGGGAAGTTTTTCCACATGATTGTAAACCATTGGGAAATACCAAAGGTGGACATGATGGCGTCCCGTCTGAACAAAAAACGGGACAGGTATTGCGCCAGGTTAAGAGACCCTCAGGCAATAGCTGTGGACGTTCTGGTAACACCATGGATGTACCAGTCGGTGTATGTGTTCCATCCTCTGCTTCTCATACCTAAGGTAATGAGACTTATAAGACGTAGAGGAGTAAGAACTATACTCATGGCTCCGGATTGGCCAAGAAGGACTTGGTACCCGGAACTTCAAGAGATGCTCACAGAGGACTTATGGCCTCTGCCGCTAAGAAGGGACTTGTTTCAGCAAGTACCATGTCTGTTCCAAGACTTACCGCAGCTGCGTTTGACGGCATGGCGGTGGAACGCCGGATCCTAAGGGAAAAAGGCATTCCGGAAGAGGTCATTCCTACCCTGGTCAAAGCCAGAAAGGAGGTGACCGCACAACATTATCACCACATGTGGCAAAAATATGTTGCGTGGTGTGAGGCCAGAAAAGCCCCACGAAGAAATTTCAACTCGGTCGATTCCTGCATTTCCTGCAAACAGGAGTGTCTATGGGCCTCAAATTGGGGTCCATTAAGGTTCAAATTTCGGCCCTGTCGATTTTCTTCCAGAAAGAAGTGGCTTCAGTTCCTGAAGTCCAGAAGTTTGTCAAGGGAGTATTGCATATACAACCCCCTTTTGTGCCTCCAGTGGCACTGTGGGATCTCAACGTAGTTCTGGGATTCCTCAAATCACATTGGTTTAAAACCAGTCAAATCTGTGGATTTGAAGCATCTCACATGAAAAGTGACCATGCTCTTGGCCCTGGCCTGGACCAGGCGAGTGTCAAATTGGTGGGTTTTTTTTTTTCTCAAAAAAGCCCATATCTGGTTGTCCATTTGGACAGGGCAGAGCTGCGGACTCGTCCCCAGTTCTCTCCCTAAGGTGGTGTCAGTGTTTCACCTGAACCAGCTTATTTTGGTGCCTTGCGCCTACTAGGGACTTGGAGGACTCCAGGTTGCTAGATGTTGTCAGGGCCCTGTAAATATAGGTTCCAGGACGGCTGGAGTCAGGAAAACTGACTTGCTGTTATCCTGTATGCACCCAACAAACTGGGTGCTCTTGCTTCTAAGCAGACTATTGCTAGTTGGATGTGTAATACAATTCAGCTTGCACATTCTGTGGCAGGCCTGCCACAGCCAAAATATGTAAATGCCCATTCCACAAGGAAGGTGGGCTCATCTTGGGCGGCTGCCCGAGGGGTCTCGGCTTTACAACTTTGCCGAGCGGCTATTTAGTCAGGGGCAAACACGTTGGTAAAATCCTACAAATTTGATACCCTGGCTAAGGAGGACCTGGAGTTCTCTCATTCGGTGCTGCAGAGTCATCCGCACTCTCCCGCCCGTTTGGGAGCTTTGGTATTATCCCCATGGTCCTTTCAGGAACCCCAGCATCCACTAGGACGATAGAGAAAATAAGAATTTACTTACCGATAATTCTATTTCTCGGAGTCCGTAGTGGATGCTGGGCGCCCATCCCAAGTGCGGATTATCTGCAATACTTGTACATAGTTACAAAAATCGGGTTATTATTGTTGTGAGCCATCTTTTCAGAGGCTCCGCTGTTATCATACTGTTAACTGGGTTCAGATCACAGGTTGTACAGTGTGATTGGTGTGGCTGGTATGAGTCTTACCCGGGATTCAAAATCCTTCCTTATTGTGTACGCTCGTCCGGGCACAGTATCCTAACTGAGGCTTGGAGGAGGGTCATAGGGGGAGGAGCCAGTGCACACCACCTGATCCTAAAGCTTTACTTTTTGTGCCCTGTCTCCTGCGGAGCCGCTATTCCCCATGGTCCTTTCAGGAACCCCAGCATCCACTACGGACTCCGAGAAATAGAATTATCGGTAAGTAAATTCTTATATATATATATATATATATATATATATATACACACACACACACACATACATACACGTGTATATATATATATATATATATATATATATATATATATATACACACACACACATACATACACACACGTGTATATATATATATATACACACACACACACGTATATATATATATATATATATATATATATAAAAATTTCAGTTAATATCCGGCACTCAGTTACATAGCATAAATACATGCCCCGTTGCGCTCCGCTGTATATTGCATGGCAGTGAATGTATAAAGATTCAGTTTGGCCTCACTCAGGAGTAAGCTATCCAACGGTGTCCAGACACATTACAGCCTTTCTGGGGGTCCCCGCAAATAAATGTCACACATAGTGGTTTTTTTTAAATATAATTTTTAGCTTCTGGGTGGGTTTTTCGCTTTTTTTTTGGGAAGGGGGGGGGGAGAGGAGTGCAGCAGGCACATGTTTTGCCTAGGGTGCCGAGAGACCTTGCACCGGCCCTGGATATATCCAACCTTCTAAAGTGGACATTCAGCTTATAGCTATGATTTATCTCTACAGCATTCTATATAAACGGCTAAATTCTGCTTGGTTGCTAGGGGAAACCTCTTGTCTTCTTTAGAAGGTTGGCTACATCTCCCCCATGCCAGAGGCCTGCGTGTTTGTGTGTGTCAATAAAGCTTGTTGAAGCCTCAGACCCCGCGACGTCAGCGCCGTGTAAAATGGCGGCTCCGGTGACTGAGGCTCCCGGCTCGGAGGAAGAAGAGGAGGAAGATGCCGGGCGGAAGGTGCGGGGGAGGCCCCGGCTGACGGACACGGACCGGGTGCGCCGCAGGCTGGAGTCCCGCAAGAAGTACGACTGCCGCCGGGTGTACCTGGGGGAGGCGCACGGAGCCTGGGTGCTGAGGAGGGAGAGAGGCGGCGAGGGGGAGGCCTGGAGCGATGCCAAGCTGGCCGCCTACCTCCTGGCCCTAGAGAGACACGGGTGAGGCTCCAGTCCATCTCCTTATACAGCGTGCTTTATATAGGAGGGGGCATGCATTGAAGGGGCGTGCCATATCGTGTGGGTGGGGCGTGCCCTATTGTATATGTGTAAACGTGGAATTATTTTATTGTCATTATGGCACCAAAAGGGTTCCACAGAGCCCAACAAAATATATAAATAAATGAGCCATACGTAATACATTTTATATATAATATAGTCACTTGATATAATTTCTCCTATTGTGTGTTGCAGGAAACCATGCGGGGAGCTCCAGACCAGCGCACAACAGCACAGGACAAGTACGTCTTTTATCGGCCATGACACAAGTGCCCACCTGTAGGTTACCTGTGGCCCACTATCTGTAGGTCCCAGCATGCCAGGGGTGGGTATGGGAGGCAAGTAAGCCCACCGCTATCTCCCACTGGACCACTCGTGGTGGGGGGACTGCGAGACTAGCAGAAGCTGGCAGGAGAATGGGCTGTGGCCTCCCCGTGACTTGCTAGCATGGTTGAGAGATGTTTTCCATGGGTGTGGATCATTAGATCGACCGTATCTAGGTCGACAATGTTTAGGTCGTCAGTCACTAGGTCGACAGGATCTGAAGGTCGCGTGTGCTAGCTCAAAAGGTTGACATGAGTTTTTCATGTTTTTTTGGTGCCGTTTTCTCCGTACAGTGTCCCCTCGCTTCGCTCGCCATGCTTCGGGCAAGATGCCTCGCTTCGCTCAGCACAGATTTCCGTTCCAGCCGTAGTCCACGTGGATCGTTAAGTATGAAAAAGTTCACAAAAAGTGAAAAACTCATGTCACCCTTTTGACCTGTCGACCTAGCATATGTCAACCTAGAAACCTTGTCGACCTAGTCACTGTCGACCGAAACATTGTCGACCTTCAGACCGGATCCCGCATTCCATAGTTAAGGATATCCCCAGGGTTGGAATATGTGTCCCTGGAAATGCCTGATGCAGTCCTGTCTGCACGCAGTGCTCCTGTCAGATACTAGCTTTACCTACTAGCCACAATGCTGGAGTTCACTTTGTAACACAAGAGCTGCATTTTCCACGCATGAACTATTCCCATTACCAATGCAGTGTACCCGTAACTGACAGTCTGCTCTCCTCTCTCTAGGACGCAGGCGCTGTGTGAATAACCTGCTGAGCTTAGTGACATGGTATTATGACCACAAGGGCCACTGTCCGCATGAGCCAGGTCTATCCGAGCTTGACATCAGTCATGTCCGATATGCCACAGCAGTGTGGCAGTGCCAGGCTGGGCATCGCTATTTCCAGGACCTCAGCTGTCCGTTGAAGACACTGAACCGTCAAGGTGAGGACCCTTCATTTTATGTACGTAGTGTTCTCCTTACATTTTGTCCTTCACGCCTTCTGATTTCACATGTGAAATGGGAAAGAGAAATAAGCCCCAATCCACCTAGTCCTATCCCCAATCTACCAAACAACTACCACTTCTGGGCGACACTTTATCCTTTTTGAGATCCATGAATCTTGATTGCCTCACTTGAATTGGGACAGCTGGTAAGTGTCTCGCTTATCTTCTCCTGAAGGCAGTATAGGGGTCATTCAGGTGCGGTTGTTCCTGCTCTATCATGCGCAAAGTAACGATGTTCGGTACTTTGCGCATGCACAGGACCCGTTCTGCGCGTGTGCGAACGGGTCCTGCGACATCAGAAGCAGGACAGTAGCAGACTGCCAGTGATTGCTGTTGTTCGGGGGGGGCAGGTGACGGGCCTCCGTTCGTGAAACTGGAGGCGTGTCACCGCCATTTAGGGGGGGGTGACGAGCCTCCGTTCGTGAACCTGGAGGCGTGTCACCACAATTTAGTGGCTGGGATGAGTTCAGGGATCTCTGTCGTAGGACAGGGATTTCCTGGCCTCTGCGATGGGTGGCTTGCGTGGCGATGGTGAGTCAGTGATCCGATGCTGCGTTCTAGGGCCCAGTTCGGATCACTACTGCAGCAGGAGGCGCCTGCTTGTAATAGGCGCCTCCTGCGGCATCACCATACAGCGCTATCACTGCTGCTTCCAAGGAAGTGATAGCAACTCCATCCATATCTGAATCAGGCCAAATATCCCAGCTCACTGTTTGTTTGTATTACGTATATAACTAAAATTAACATAATGTGTGATATAATATTCTAATGAAGAAAATGATTAATTCCTGGTATGTTGACCTGTACATAATAAAAACTCCCCACAATTGTTAAAGATGATATTTAAAAAAAAAACTAAACTCTTTATTTCACATATGTTCGAAAGTAACTTTATATATCATTAGTCAAACATGGAAATTACACCAGAGCCAGTATTTTACAGCTGACCTGCCAGTCCTGTCCTGAGACAGACCTTACACAAATATATTAGTAAAGGGACCCTGCATATCTTGGTCACTGCAGTGGTCTGCCCCCTCTGTCTGCTGTGTACTGCCCCACCACCTCTCTCCCCGCTACTCTGTCCTGTTCCTCTGGTCACCTAGGTGGTCTTCTGCCTCCCAGCTCCTGCTCTGCCCCCTCTGTCTGCGGTGTACTGCTGTGCCCCGCTCCCTCTCTACTTTGTTCCACGGCTGCATGCTCATCTCCCGGCAGGTCTTCCTCCTCCTGTTAGGGCTTGCCCCATCTTCCTAACGGTTGGAGCCGTTGAAGGGGTGGTGCATGCTTTAACTTGCACTGTGCATGCACGTATTAGACAGGACAGACATTAGAAGTATTATTATATAGATCACTTCTGGATGTGGAACCTATTGTAAGTTGAGCCATTAATACATGGGCCCTCATTCCGAGTTGTTAGCTCGCTAGCTGCTTTTAGCAGCATTGCACACGCTAGGCCGCCGCCCTCTGGGAGTGTATCTTAGCTTAGCAGAAGTGCGACCGAAAGATTAGCAGAATTGCGATAGAAATTTCTTAGCAGTTTCTGAGTAGCTCCAGACTTACTCAGCCATTGCGACCAGCTCAGTCCTTTTTGTTCCTGGTCTGACGTCACAAACACACCCAGCGTTCGGCCAGACACTCCCCCGTTTCTTCAGACACTCCCGCGTTTTTCCCAGAAACGCCAGCGTTTTTCCGCACACTCCCATAAAACGGCCAGTTTCCGCCCAGAAACACCCACTTCCTGTCAATCACACCACGATCAGCACAGCGATGAAAAAGCTTCGTTATGCCGTGAGTAAAATACCTAACTTTTGTGTAAAATAACTAAGCGCATGCGCTCTGCAAACCTTGCACATGCGCAGTAAGCGACTAATCGCAGTATAGCGAAAATCGGCAACGAGCGAACAACTCGGAATGACCCCCATGGTACGTTTTATTTAATTGTTTGAGAGTAGCATAGGAGGTGCGAGTGCTACATACCAGCATTCTGGTTCCTGCTTTAGAATGGAGGATAAGAAGGAGGAACTTCTGGTAACTGACTGTTATGTGTGTGTTTCATAGAGGTCTTCCATCTACTGAGAGACTGAGCTTTTTCTCCATTCACTGGTTATGTCTTTCCTACTTCCTTCTTACCACCTGTTTCTCCGACGTCCTAGTGGATGCTGGGGACTCCGAAAGGACCATGGGGAATAGCGGCTCCGCAGGAGACTGGGCACAAAAGTAAAAGCTTTAGGACTACCTGGTGTGCACTGGCTCCTCCCCCTATGACCCTCCTCCAAGCCCCAGTTAGATTTTTGTGCCCGAACGAGAAGGGTGCATACTAAGGGGCTCTCCTGAGCTGCTTAGAGTAAAAGTTTAAAGTAGGTTTTTTATTTTCAGTGAGACCTGCTGGCAACAGGCTCACTGCACCGAGGGACTAAGGGGAGAAGAAGCGAACTCACCTGCGTGCAGAGTGGATTGGGCTTCTTAGGCTACTGGACATTAGCTCCAGAGGGACGATCACAGGCCCAGCCATGGATGGGTCCCAGAGCCGCGCCGCCGGCCCCCTTACAGAGCCAGAAGACTGAAGAGGTCCAGAAAATCGGCGGCAGAAGACTTCCTGTCTTCAATAAGGTAGCGTACAGCACCGCAGCTGTGCGCCATTGCTCTCAGCACACTTCACACTCTGGTCACTGAGGGTGCAGGGCGCTGGGGGGGGGCGCCCTGAGACGCAATAAAAACACCTTATATGGCAAAAAAATACATCACATATAGCTCCTGGGCTATATGGATGCATTTAACCCCTGCCAATTTTTCCATAAAAAAGCGGGAGAAAGGCCGCCGAGAAGGGGGCGGAGCCTATCTCCTCAGCACACTGGCGCCATTTTTTCCTCACAGCTCCGTTGGAGGGAAGCTCCCTGACTCTCCCCTGCAGTCCTGCACTACAGAAACAGGGTAAAACAAGAGAGGGGGGGCACTAATTTGGCAGATAAATATATACAGCAGCTATATCAGGGAGAAACACTTATATAAGGTTATCCCTGTATATATATATATATATATATATAGCGCTCTGGTGTGTGCTGGCAAACTCTCCCTCTGTCTCCCCAAAGGGCTAGTGGGGTCCTGTCCTCTATCAGAGCATTCCCTGTGTGTGTGCTGTGTGTCGGTACGTTGTGTCGACATGTATGAGGAGGAAAATGGTATGGAGGCGGAGCAATTGCCTGTATTAGTGATGTCACCCCCTAGGGAGTCGACACCTGACTGGATGGTCTTATGGAAGGAATTACGTGATAGTGTCAGCACTTTACAAAAGACTGTTGACGACATGAGACAGCCGGCAAATCAGTTAATACCTGTACAGGCGTCTCAAACACCGTCAGGGGCTCTAAAGCGCCAGTTACCTCAGATGGTCGACACAGACACTGACTCCAGTGTCGACGGTGAGGAAACAAACGTATTTTCCAGTAGGGCCACACGTTACATGATCACGGCAATGAAGGAGGTTTTGAACATTTCTGATACTACAAGTACCACAAAAAAGGGTATTATGTGGGGTGTGAAAAAACTACCCGTAGTTTTTCCTGAATCAGATGAATTAAATGAGGTGTGTGATGAAGCGTGGGTTTCCCCCGATAAAAAACTGCTAATTTCTAAAAAATTATTGGCATTATACCCTTTCCCGCCAGAGGTTAGGGCGCGTTGGGAAACACCCCCTAGGGTAGATAAGGCGCTCACACGCTTATCAAAACAAGTGGCGTTACCGTCTCCTGATACGGCCGCCCTCAAGGAACTAGCTAATAGGAAGCTGGAAAATATCCTAAAAAGTATATACACACATACTGGTATTATACTGCGACCAGCTATCGCCTCAGCCTGGATGTGCAGTGCTGGGGTGGCTTGGTCGGATTCCCTGACTGAAAATATTGATACCCTGGACAGGGAGAATATATTATTGACTATAGAGCATTTAAAGGATGCATTTCTATATATGCGAGATGCACAGAGGGATATTTGTACTCTGGCATCAAGAGTAAGTGCGCTGTCCATTTCTGCCAGAAGAGGGTTATGGACGCGACAGTGGTCAGGTGATGCGGATTCCAAACGGCATATGGAAGTATTGCCGTATAAAGGGGAGGAGTTATTTGGGGTCGGTCTATCGGACCTGGTGGCCACGGCAACGGCTGGGAAATCCACCTTTTTACCCCAGGTCACCTCTCAGCAGAAAAAGACACCGTCTTTTCAGGCTCAGTCCTTTCGTCCCCATAAGGGCAAGCGGGCAAAAGGCCACTCATATCTGCCCCGGGGCAGAGGAAGGGGAAAAAGACTGCAGCAGACAGCCTCTTCCCACAAACAGAAGCCCTCCCCCGCTTCTGCCAAGTCCTCAGCATGACGCTGGGGCCTTACAAGCGGACTCAGGCACGGTGGGGGCCCGTCTCAAGAATTTCAGCGCGCAGTGGGCTCACTCGCAAGTGGACCCCTGGATCCTGCAGGTAGTATCTCAGGGGTACAAATTGGAATTCGAGACGTCTCCCCCTCGCCGGTTCCTGAAGTCTGCTTTACCAACGTCTCCCCCCGACAGGGAGGCAGTATTGGAAGCCATTCACAAGCTGTATTCCCAGCAGGTGATAATCAAGGTACCCCTCCTACAACAGGGAAAGGGGTATTATTCCACGCTGTTTGTGGTACCGAAGCCGGACGGCTCGGTGAGACCTATTTTAAATCTGAAATCCTTGAACACTTACATACAAAGGTTCAAATTCAAGATGGAATCACTCAGAGCAGTGATAGCGAACCTGGAAGAAGGGGACTATATGGTGTCTCTGGACATCAAGGATGCTTACCTCCATGTCCCAATTTGCCCTTCTCACCAAGGGTACCTCAGGTTTGTGGTACAGAACTGTCACTATCAGTTTCAGACGCTGCCGTTTGGATTGTCCACGGCACCCCGGGTCTTTACCAAGGTAATGGCCGAAATGATGATTCTTCTTCGAAGAAAAGGCGTCTTAATTATCCCTTATTTGGACGATCTCCTGATAAGGGCAAGGTCCAGAGAACAGTTAGAGGTCGGAGTAGCACTATCTCAAGTAGTACTACGACAGCACGGATGGATTCTAAATATTCCAAAATCGCAGCTGATTCCGACGACACGTCTGCTGTTCCTAGGGATGATTCTGGACACAGTACAGAAAAAGGTGTTTCTCCCGGAGGAGAAAGCCAGGGAGTTATCCGACCTAGTCAGGAACCTCCTAAAACCAGGCCAAGTGTCAGTGCATCAATGCACAAGGGTCCTGGGAAAAATGGTGGCTTCTTACGAAGCGATTCCATTCGGCAGATTCCACGCAAGAACTTTTCAGTGGGATCTGCTGGACAAATGGTCCGGATCACATCTTCAAATGCATCAGCGGATAACCCTGTCTCCAAGGACAAGGGTGTCTCTCCTGTGGTGGTTACAGAGTGCTCATCTGCTAGAGGGCCGCAGATTCGGCATTCAGGACTGGGTCCTGGTGACCACGGATGCCAGCCTGAGAGGCTGGGGAGCAGTCACACAGGGAAAAAATTTCCAGGGCTTGTGGTCAAGCATGGAAACGTCACTTCACATAAATATCCTGGAACTAAGGGCCATTTACAATGCCCTAAGTCAGGCAAGGCCTCTGCTTCAGGGTCAGCCGGTGTTGATCCAGTCGGACAACATCACGGCAGTCGCCCACGTAAACAGACAGGGCGGCACAAGAAGCAGGAGGGCAATGACGGAAGTTGCAAGGATTCTTCGCTGGGCGGAAAATCATGTGATAGCACTGTCAGCAGTGTTCATTCCGGGAGTGGACAACTGGGAAGCAGACTTCCTCAGCAGACACGACCTCCACCCGGGGGAGTGGGGACTTCACCCAGAAGTCTTCCACATGATTGTGAACCGTTGGGAAAAACCAAAGGTGGACATGATGGCGTCCCGCCTCAACAAAAAACTGGACAGATATTGCGCCAGGTCAAGGGACCCTCAGGCAATAGCTGTGGACGCTCTGGTAACACCGTGGGTGTACCAGTCAGTGTATGTGTTCCCTCCTCTGCCTCTCATACCCAAGGTACTGAGAATCGTAAGAAGGAGAGGAGTAAGGACTATACTCGTGGCTCCGGATTGGCCAAAAAGGACTTGGTACCCGGAACTTCAAGAGATGCTCACGGAAGACCCGTGGCCTCTACCTCTAAGAAAGAACCTGCTCCAGCAGGGACCATGTCTGTTCCAAGACTTACCGCGGCTGCGTTTGACGGCATGGCGGTTGAACGCCGGATCCTGAAGGAAAAAGGCATTCCGGATGAAGTCATCCCTACCCTGATCAAAGCCAGGAAGGATGTAACTGTGCAACATTATCACCGTATTTGGCGTAAATATGTTGCGTGGTGTGAGGCCAGGAAGGCCCCTACAGAGGAATTTCAACTGGGTCGTTTCCTGCATTTCCTGCAAACAGGACTGTCTATGGGCCTAAAATTAGGGTCCATTAAGGTTCAAATTTCGGCCCTGTCAATATTCTTCCAAAAAGAACTAGCTTCAGTTCCTGAAGTTCAGACGTTTGTCAAGGGAGTACTGCATATACAGCCTCCTTTTGTGCCTCCAGTGGCACCTTGGGATCTCAATGTAGTTTTGGGGTTCCTAAAATCACATTGGTTTGAACCACTCACCACTGTGGACTTAAAATATCTCACATGGAAAGTGGTAATGCTGTTAGCCCTGGCTTCAGCCAGGCGTGTTTCAGAATTGGCGGCTTTATCCTATAAAAGCCCTTACCTAATTTTTCATACGGACAGGGCAGAATTGAGGACTCGTCCTCAATTTCTCCCTAAGGTGGTTTCAGCATTTCACTTAAACCAGCCTATTGTGGTGCCTGCGGCTACTAGGGACTTGGAGGATTCCAAGTTGCTGGACGTAGTCAGGGCCCTGAAAATATATGTTTCCAGGACGGCTGGAGTCAGAAAATCTGACTCGCTGTTTATCCTGTATGCACCCAACAAGCTGGGTGCTCCTGCTTCTAAGCAGACTATTGCTCGTTGGATTTGTAGTACAATTCAGCTTGCACATTCTGTGGCAGGCCTGCCACAGCCAAAATCTGTAAAAGCCCATTCCACAAGGAAAGTGGGCTCATCTTGGGCGGCTGCCCGAGGGGTCTCGGCTTTACAACTTTGCCGAGCAGCTACTTGGTCAGGGGCAAACACGTTTGCTAAATTCTACAAATTTGATACCCTGGCTGAGGAGGACCTGGAGTTCTCTCATTCGGTGCTGCAGAGTCATCCGCACTCTCCCGCCCGTTTGGGAGCTTTGGTATAATCCCCATGGTCCTTACGGAGTTCCCAGCATCCACTAGGACGTCAGAGAAAATAAGAATTTACTTACCGATAATTCTATTTCTCATAGTCCGTAGTGGATGCTGGGCGCCCATCCCAAGTGCGGATTGTCTGCAATACTTGTACATAATTATTGTTACAAAAATCGGGTTATTATTGTTGTGAGCCATCTTTTCAGAGGCTCCTCTGTTATCATGCTGTTAACTGGGTTCAGATCACAAGTTGTACGGTGTGATTGGTGTGGCTGGTATGAGTCTTACCCGGGATTCAAAATCCTTCCTTATTGTGTACGCTCGTCCGGGCACAGTATCCTAACTGAGGCTTGGAGGAGGGTCATAGGGGGAGGAGCCAGTGCACACCAGGTAGTCCTAAAGCTTTTACTTTTGTGCCCAGTCTCCTGCGGAGCCGCTATTCCCCATGGTCCTTTCGGAGTCCCCAGCATCCACTACGGACTATGAGAAATAGAATTATCGGTAAGTAAATTCTTATTTTTGTTATCATTGTAACTTATTATGTGTTCATTTTTTTTCTCGTTTCATATTAATGTGCCTTCTTTGTTACTAAAGTTTACTTTCCATAGCTGAAATGTCTGCATAAGCAGATTATTGCTAATGGTTTCTTTTAAAGCCGCAATCTCACATTGAAATTTCTCACCATGGTTTATTTAAGTTTTTATTCTTTAAATATAAAGCATGCATCATTTTTCTTAGCTGGCTTCTTACAAATCATTATCCCTTTTCTCTTACGTCCTAGAGGATGCTGGGGACCCTGTAAGGACCATGGGGTATAGATGGGCTCCGCAGGAGACATGGGCACTCTAAAGACTTTAGATGGGTGTGCACTGGCTCCTCCCTCTATGCCCCTCCTCCAGACCTCAGTTAGATCCTGTGCCCAGAGGAGACTGGGTGCACTGCAGGGGAGCTCTACTGAGTTTCTCTGTAAAAGACTTTTGTTAGGTTTTTTATTTTCAGGGAGCACTGCTGGCAACAGGCTCCCTGCATCGTGGGACTGAGGGGAGAGAAGCAGACCTACTTAAATGATAGGCTCTGCTTCTTAGGCTACTGGACACCATTAGCTCCAGAGGGTCGGAACGCAGGTCTCACCCTCGCCGTTCGTCCCGGAGCCGCGCCGCCGTCCTCCTCACAGAGCCGGAAGACAGAAGCCTTCAAAGGCGGCAGAAGACTTCGGATCTTCTATGAGGTAACGCTGCGCGCCATTGCTCCCAACACACACACACATACTGGTGGCACTGTATGGGTGCAGGGCGCAGGTGGGGGCGCCCTGGGCAGCAATTATTAACCTTCTAGGGACACTGGCAGAGATATATACTGCGTAGGCAGTATATGGCAAAAACCCACGCCAGTATAAAGATTTGAGCGGGATCGAAGCCCGCCGGTGAGGGGGCGGAGCTTGTTGCCTCAACACTAACCAGCGCCACTTTCTCCACAGCACGCTGCAGAGAAGCTGGCTCCCCGGACTCTCCCCTGCTGAACACAAGTACAGAGGGCAAAAAAGAGGGGGGGGGGGACATTTATTTGGCGCAGTGAGTATATTTATAAAAGCTCTGTACTGACTGGGATTTTATTCCAGTATCCGGTGGTGCTGGGTGTGTGCTGGCATACTCTCTCTCTCTCTCTCCAAAGGACCTTATTGGGGGACTGTCTCTCTCTCTCTCTATATATATATATATATATATATATATATATATATATTTCTCTAACGTCCTAGTGGATGCTGGGACTCCGTCAGGACCATGGGGAATAGCGGGCTCCGCAGGAGACAGGGCACATCTAAATAAAGCTTTTAGGATCACATGGTGCGTACTGGCTCCTCCCCCTATGACCCTCCTCCAAGCCTCAGTTAGGTTTTTGTGCCCGTCCGAGAAGGGTGCAATCTAGGTGGCTCTCCTAAAGAGCTGCTTAGAAAAAGTTTTTTTAGGTTTAAATCTCAGTGAATCCTGCTGGCAACAGGATCACTGCATCGAGGGACTTAGGGGAGAGATTTCCAACTCACCTGCGTGCAGGATGGATTGGAGTCTTAGGCTACTGGACACTTAGCTCCAGAGGGAGTCGGAACACAGGTCCTCCTGGGGTTCGTCCCGGAGCCGCGCCGCCGATCCCCCTTACAGACGCTGAAGACGGAGGTCCGGAAAGCAGGCGGCAGAAGACTCCTCAGTCTTCATGAAGGTAGCGCACAGCACTGCAGCTGTGCGCCATTGTTGCTACACGTCTCACTGATTCAGTCACGGAGGGTGCAGGGCGCTGCTGGGGGCGCCCTGGGCAGCAATATTAAATACCTTTAGTGGCAAAATAAATACATCACATATAGCCATTAAGGCTATATGTATGTATTTAACCCAGGCCAGTTTTCTTAAAACCCAGGAGAAAAGCCCGCCGAAAAAGGGGCGGAGCTTATTCTCCTCAGCACTCAGCGCCATTTTCCTGCTCAGCTCCGCTGGTGAGGAAGGCTCCCAGGACTCTCCCCTGCACTGCACTACAGAAACAGGGTAACAAAGAGAAGGGGGGCATAATTTGGCGATATTGATATATTAAAAGCGCTTATATCAAAAACAACACCTTCTAGGGTTGTTTATATACATTTATAGCGCTTTTGGTGTGTGCTGGCAAACTCTCCCTCTGTCTCCCCAAAGGGCTAAGAGGGTCCTGTCTTCGATTAGAGCATTCCCTGTGTGGCTGCTGTGTGTCGGTACGTGTGTGTCGACATGTATGAGGACGATGTTGGTGTGGAGGCAGAGCAATTGCCGGTAATGGTGATGTCACCCCCTAGGGAGTCGACACCGGAATGGATGGCTTTAGTTATGGAATTACGTGATAATGTTAGCACATTACAAAAGTCAGTTGACGAAATGAGACGGCCGGAAAACCAGTTAGTACCGGCTCAGGCGTCTCCGACACCGTCAGGGGCTGTAAAACGTCCCTTACCTCAGTCAGTCGACACGGGTACCGACACAGATGAATCTAGTGTCGACGGTGAAGAAACAAACGTATTTTCCAATAGGGCCACACGTTATATGATCACGGCAATGAAGGAGGCTTTGCAGATCTCTGATACTGCTGGTACCTCAAAAAGGGGTATTATGTGGGGGGTGAAAAAACTACCTGTAGCTTTTCCAGAATCAGAGGAATTGAATGACGTGTGTGACGAAGCGTGGGTTAACCCAGATAGAAAACTGCTAATTTCCAAGAAGTTATTGGCATTATACCCTTTCCCACCAGAGGTTAGGGCGCGCTGGGAAACACCCCCTAGGGTGGATAAGGCGCTCACACGTTTATCAAAGCAAGTGGCGTTGCCATCTCCTGATACGGCCGCCCTCAAGGATCCAGCTGATAGGAGGCTGGAAACTACCCTAAAGAGTATATACACACATACTGGTGTTATACTGCGACCAGCCATCGCCTCAGCCTGGATGTGCAGTGCTGGGGTAGTGTGGTTGGATTCTCTGACTGAAAATATTGATACCCTGGATAGGGACAGTATTTTATGGACTCTAGAGCAATTAAAGGATGCTTTTCTTTATATGCGAGATGCTCAGAGGGATATTTGTACTCTAGCATCAAGAGTAAGCGCGATGTCCATATCTGCCAGAAGAAGTTTATGGACGCGACAGTGGTCAGGTGATGCGGATTCCAAAAGGCATATGGAAGTATTGCCATATAAAGGAGAGGAATTATTTGGGGTCGGTCTTTCGGACCTGGTGGCCACGGCAACTGCCGGCAAATCCACTTTTTTACCTCAGACCCCCTCCCAACAGAAAAAGACACCGTCTTTTCAGCCGCAGTCCTTTCGCTCCTATAAAAACAAGCGACCAAAAGGACAGTCTTATCTGCCGCGAGGCAGAGGAAAGGGTAAGAGAGGGCAGCAAGCAGCCCCTGCCCAGGACCAGAAGCCCGCCCCGGGTTCTACAAAGCCATCAGCATGACGCTGGGGCTTTACAAGCGGACTCAGGAGCGGTGGGGGGTCGACTCAAGATTTTCAGCAATCAGTGGGCTCGCTCACAAGTGGACCCGTGGATCCTGCAGATAATATCTCAGGGTTACATGTTGGAGTTCGAAAGGTCTCCCCCTCGCCGGTTCCTAAAGTCTGCTTTACCAACGTCTCCCTCAGAAAGGACGTCGGTTTTGGAAGCCATTCACAAGCTGTATTCTCAGCAGGTGATAGTCAAGGTACCCCTCCTACAACAGGGAAAGGGGTATTATTCCACACTATTTGTGGTACCGAAGCCGGACGGTTCGGTAAGACCTATTCTAAACCTGAAATCCTTGAACCTGTACATACAGAAATTCAAGTTCAAGATGGAGTCACTCAGAGCAGTGATAGCGAATCTGGAAGAAGGGGACTTCATGGTGTCCCTGGACATAAAAGATGCTTATCTGCATGTCCCAATTTACCCCTCACACCAAGGGTATCTCAGGTTCGTGATACAAGCCTGTCATTATCAGTTTCAAACGCTGCCGTTTGGTTTGTCCACGGCCCCTCGGGTCTTTACCAAGGTAATGACCGAAATGATGGTTCTTCTACGAAGAAAAGGCGTATTAATTATCCCTTACTTGGACGATCTCCTGATAAGGGCAAAGTCCAGAGAACAGCTGGAAGTCGGTGTAGCACTAACCCAGGTAGTGCTTCAGCAACACGGGTGGATTCTGAATCTTCCAAAATCTCAATTGACCCCGACAACTCGTCTGCTGTTCCTGGGAATGATTCTGGACACGGTTCAGAAAAAGGTGTTTCTCCCGGAGGAGAAAGCAAGGGAGTTATCCGAACTTGTCAGGAACCTCCTAAAACCAGGAACTGTGTCAGTACATCAATGCACAAGAGTCCTGGGAAAGATGGTGGCTTCTTACGAAGCGATTCCATTCGGCAGATTCCATGCACGGACATTTCAGTGGGATCTGCTGGACAAATGGTCCGGATCGCATCTGCACATGCATCAGCGGATAACACTGTCACCAAGAACAAGGTTGTCTCTCCTGTGGTGGTTGCAGAGTGCCCATCTGTTAGAGGGCCGCAGATTCGGCATACAGGACTGGGTCCTGGTGACTACGGATGCCAGCCTACGAGGCTGGGGAGCAGTCACACAGGGAAGAAACTTCCAGGGCGTGTGGTCAAACCTGGAGACGTCCCTTCACATAAATATACTGGAGCTAAGAGCGATCTACAATGCTCTAAGCCTGGCAAAATCGCTGCTTCAGGGTCAGCCGGTGTTGATCCAGTCGGACAACATCACGGCAGTCGCCCACGTAAACCGACAAGGCGGCACGAGAAGCAGAAGAGCAATGACAGAAGCTGCAAGGATTCTGCGCTGGGCGGAGAATCATGTCATAGCACTGTCAGCAGTGTTCATCCCGGGAGTGGACAACTGGGAAGCAGACTTCCTCAGCAGACACGACCTTCACCCGGGAGAGTGGGGACTTCATCCAGAAGTCTTCCACATGATTGTGAACCGTTGGGAAAGACCAAAGGTGGACATGATGGCGTCTCGCCTCAACAAAAAATTGGACAGATATTGCGCCAGGTCAAGAGACCCTCAGGCAATAGCTGTGGACGCTCTGGTAACACCGTGGGTGTACCAGTCAGTGTATGTGTTCCCTCCTCTGCCTCTCATACCAAAGGTACTGAGAATTATACGGAAAAGAGGAGTAAGAACAATACTGGTGGCTCCGGACTGGCCAAGAAGAACTTGGTATCCGGAACTTCAAGAGATGCTCACGGAGGATCCATGGCCTCTACCTCTAAGAAGGGATCTGCTTCAGCAGGGACCTTGTATGTTCCAAGACTTACCGCGTCTGCGTTTGACGGCATGGCGGTTGAACGCCGGATTCTAAAAGAAAAGGGCATTCCAGAGGAAGTTATTCCTACCTTGATTAAGGCTAGAAAGGAAGTGACTGTACAACATTATCACCGCATTTGGCGAAAATATGTTGCGTGGTGTGAGGCCAAGAAGGCTCCAACGGAAGAATTTCAATTGGGTCGATTCTTACATTTCCTGCAAGCAGGATTGTCTATGGGCCTAAAATTGGGGTCCATTAAAGTTCAAATTTCGGCCTTATCAATCTTCTTCCAGAAGGAATTGGCATCAGTGCCTGAAGTACAAACTTTTGTCAAAGGTGTACTACATATACAACCCCCAATAGTGCCTCCAGTGGCACCGTGGGATTTGAACGTAGTTTTGAATTTTCTCAAATCTCATTGGTTTGAGCCTCTAAAATCGGTAGATTTAAAATACCTTACATGGAAGGTAACCATGCTATTGGCCCTGGCTTCAGCCAGGAGAGTTTCAGAGTTGGCGGCTTTATCATACAAAAGCCCATATCTGATTTTCCATTCGGACAGGGCAGAACTGCGGACACGTCCTCATTTTCTCCCTAAGGTGGTTTCGGCTTTTCACTTGAACCAGCCTATTGTGGTGCCTGCGGCTACTAGCGACTTGGAGGACTCCAAGTTACTGGACGTTGTCAGAGCATTAAAAATATATATTTCAAGGACAGCTGGAGTCAGAAAATCTGACTCGTTGTTTATATTGTATGCACCCAACAAGATGGGTGCTCCTGCGTCTAAACAGACGATTGCATGTTGGATCTGTAGCACAATCCAACTTGCACATTCTGTGGCAGGCCTGCCACAGCCTAAATCTGTAAAGGCCCACTCCACAAGGAAAGTGGGCTCATCTTGGGCGGCTGCCCGAGGGGTCTCGGCATTACAACTTTGCCGAGCAGCTACGTGGTCAGGGGAGAACACGTTTGTAAAATTTTACAAATTTGATACTCTGGCTAAGGAGGACCTGGAGTTCTCTCATTCGGTGCTGCAGAGTCATCCGCACTCTCCCGCCCGTTTGGGAGCTTTGGTATAATCCCCATGGTCCTGACGGAGTCCCAGCATCCACTAGGACGTTAGAGAAAATAAGAATTTACTTACCGATAATTCTATTTCTCATAGTCCGTAGTGGATGCTGGGCGCCCATCCCAAGTGCGGATTGTCTGCAATACTTGTACATAGTTATTGTTACAAAGATCGGGTTATTACTATTGTTGTGAGCCATCTTTTCAGAGGCTACTTCGTTTTTTGTTATCATACTGTTAACTGGGTTCAGATCACAAGTTGTATGGTGTGATTGGTGTGGCTGGTATGAGTCTTACCCGGGATTCAAGATCCTTCCTTATTGTGTACGCTCGTCCGGGCACAGTACCTAACTGAGGCTTGGAGGAGGGTCATAGGGGGAGGAGCCAGTACGCACCATGTGATCCTAAAAGCTTTATTTAGATGTGCCCTGTCTCCTGCGGAGCCCGCTATTCCCCATGGTCCTGACGGAGTCCCAGCATCCACTACGGACTATGAGAAATAGAATTATCGGTAAGTAAATTCTTATTATATATATATATATATATATAAAATCTATATCCCTGAGTGTGTGGGGTGTCGGTACATGTGTGTCGGCATGTCTGAAGCGGAAGGCTCATCTAAGGAGGAGGTGGAGCAGATGATTGTGGTGTCTCCGGCGACGCCGACACCTGATTGGCTGGATATGTGGAATGTTTTAAATGCAAATGTGTCTTTATTACATAAGAGAATGGACAAAGCAGAGTCCAGAGAAAAGACAGGGAGTCAATCCATGGCTTTGGCTGTATCACAGTGCCCTCCAGGGTCTCAGAAACGTCCCCTGTCCCAAGTAGCAGACACTGATTCCGACACGGATTCTGACTCCAGTGTCGACTACGATGATGCGAGGTTGCACCCAAGGGTGGCCAAAAGTTTTCATTATATGATTATTGCAATAAAAGATGTTTTACATATCACAGATGACCCCTCTGTCCCTGACACGAGGGTATGCATGTTTAAGGAAAAGAAACCTGAGGTAACATTTCCCCCATCTCATGAGCTGAACGCGTTATTTGAAAAGGCTTGGGAAACTCCAGACAAGAACCTGCAGATTCCCAAGAGAATTCTTATGGCGTTCCCTTTCCCTGCACAGGACAGGTTGCGGTGGGAATCCTCGCCGAAGATGGACAAGGCTTTAACGCGCTTATCCAAAAAGGTGGCGCTACCGTCTCCAGATACGGCAGCCCTCAAGGATCCTGCTGATCGCAGACAGGAAACTACCTTAAAATCAATTTATGCACATACGGGTGCCTTGCTCAGACCGGCAATAGCGTCGGCTTGGGTTTGTAGCGCTGTATCAGCTTTGGCAGATACCTTGTCATTTGACATTGATACCCTGGATAGGGATAGCATTTTATTGACCTTAGGTCATATTAAAGACGCAGTCTTATATATGAGAGACGCTTCCAGAGACGTTGGGCTGTTAGGTTCAAGAGCCAACGCCATGGCGATTTCTGCTAGGCGAGCCCTGTGGACCCGTCAATGGACGGGTGATGCCGACTCAAAGAGACATGGAAGTTTTGCCTTACAAGGGTGAGGTTTTATTTGGGGAAGGTCTCGCGGACCTGGTTTCCACAGCTACCGCGGGTAAATCTTCTTTTTTACCTTATGTTCCCCCACAGCAAAAGAAAACAGCGCAATATCAGGTGCAGTCCTTTCGGGTGTAGTATGGCTGACCGGCGGTCTCCTGACCGCCGGTCAGCTTACCGACACCGGGATCCCGACAGCATACCGACGCCGGGATCCCGGCGGGGAGGAGCGAGTGCAGCAAGCCCACTCTATTCCCACTCTATGGGTGTCGTGGACACCCACGAGTGGAAATAGTCCCTGTTGGTCAGCATGCCGACCATCGGGATACTGAGCCGGCGGGATGGTGGAGGAGGTCATGTGACTGTCGGTCAGCAGACCGGCGGTCACATGAATACCACCCGTCCTTTCGGTCGCATAAGTCCAAAAGAGGTCGGGGCTCTTCCTTCCTCGCCAGAGGTAAGGGTAGAGGGAAAAGAATGCCTGCTACGGCCAGTTCCCAGGAGCAGAATTCCTCCCCGGCTTCTACTAAATCCACCACATGACGCTGGGGCTCCACTGAGGGAGTCCGCGCCGGTGGGGGCACGTGTTCGACTCTTCAGCCAGGTCTGGGTTCAGTCAGCCGTGGATCCTTGGGCGATGGAAATTGTATCCCAAGGCTACAAGCTGGAATTCGAAGACGTGCCTCCTCGACGATTTTTCAAATCGGCGTTACCAGCTTCTCCCCCAGAGAGGGAGATAGTTTTAGCTGCAATTCAAAAACTTTGTCAACAACAAGTGATTGTCAAGGTGCCCCTAGTTCAACAGGGGAAGGGGTACTATTCAACCCTGTTTGTGGTCCCGAAATCGGATGGCTCAGTCAGACCCATTCTAAATCTAAAATCCCTAAACCTGTACTTGAAAAAGTTCAAATTCAAGATGGAATCGCTCCGTGCAGTTATCTCCAGCCTGGGGGGGGGGGGATTTTATGGTGTCACTAGACATAAAGGATGCATACCTTCATGTCCCCATATATCCCCCTCATCAGGCGTACCTGAGATTTGCTGTACAGGACTGTCATTACCAGTTTCAGACGTTGCCGTTTGGGCTTTCCACGGCCCCGAGGATTTTCACCAAGGTAATGGCGGAAATGATGGAGCTCCTGCGTAGCCAGGGAGTCACAATTATCCCGTACTTGGACGATCTCCTGATAAAAGCGAAATCGAGAGATCAATTGCTGAAAAGCGTGTCGCTTTCCCTGAGAGTGCCTGGCTGGATTCTAAATCTACCAAAGTCACAGTTGATTCCAACGACTCGGCTATCTTTCTTAGGCATGATTCTGGACACGGAACAAAAGAGGGTTTTTCTCCCGATGGAAAAAGCCCAGGAACTCCAGAACATGGTCAGAGACCTGTTAAGACCGAAAAAAGTGTCAGTCCATCAATGCACTCGAGTACTGGGAAAAATGGTGGCGACTTACAAGGCCATCCCCTTCGGCAGGTTCCATGCGAGGACGTTTCAGTGGGACCTTCTGGACAAGTGGTCGGGGTCCCATCTACAGATACATCAGAAAATAAGCCTGTCCCCTAGGGCCAGGGTGTCTCTCCTGTGGTGGCTGCAGAGTGCTCACCTTCTCGAAGATCGCAGGTTCGGCATTCAAGACTGGGTTCTGGTGACCACGGACGCGAGCCTCCGAGGGTGGGGAGCAGTCACACAAGGAAGAAATTTTCAGGGACTATGGTCAAGCCAGGAGGCTTGTCTACATATCAACGTACTGGAATTGAGGGCCATATACAATGGCCTGCGACAAGCGGAGAATCTTCTTCGCGACCTACCGGTTCTGATTCAATCAGACAACGTCACAGCTGTGGCTCATGTAAACCGCCAAGGCGGGACAAGGAGCAGAGTGGCAATGGCGGAAGCCAGTAGGATTCTTCGCTGGGCGGAAAATCACGCAAGCACTCTGTCAGCAGTCTACATACCGGGAGTGGACAACTGGGAAGCAGACTTCCTCAGCAGACACGATCTCCATCCAGGAGAGTGGGGACTTCATCAAGAAGTTTTTGCAGAGATAACAAGTCAGTGGGGACTTCCACAAATAGACATGATGGCGTCATGCCTCAACAAGAAGCTTCGGAGGTACTGTGCCAGGTCAAGGGACCCTCAGGCAGTAGCAGTGGACGCCCTGGTGACACCATGGGTGTTTGAGTCGGTCTATGTGTTCCCTCCTCTTCCGCTCATCTCAAAAATACTGAGAATCATAAGACGATAAGGAGTGCAGACAATACTCATTGTTCCGGATTGGCCTCTAAGGGCCTGGTATTCAGATCTTCAGGAAATGCTCACAGAAGATCCGTGGCCTCTTCCTCTCAGGGAAGACCTATTGCAGCAGGGGCCCTGCGTGTTCCAAGACTTACCGCGGTTACGTTTGACGGCATGGCGGTTGAACACCAAATCCTAGCGGAGAAAGGTATTCCGGAGGAAGTCATCCCTACTCTGATTAAGGCTAGGAAGGAGGTGACGGCGAAACATTATCACCGCATCTGGAGGAAGTATGTATCTTGGTGTGAAGCCAGGAATGCTCCTACTGAATATTTCCATCTGGGCCGTTTTCTCCACTTTCTACAGACAGGAGTGGATATGGGTCTAAAGTTAGGCTCCATTAAGGTACAGATTTCGGTCTTATCAATTTTCTTTCAGAAGGAATTGGCTTCTCTCCCAGAAGTCCAGACTTTTGTTAAGGGAGTGCTGCACATCCAGCCTCCTTTTGTGCCCCCAGTGGCACCATGGGACCTTAACGTGGTGTTACAGTTCCTAAAATCTCTCTGGTTTGAGCCTCTTCAAACGGTGGATTTAAAATTTCTCACTTGGAAGGTGGTCATGTTGTTGGCCTTGGCATCTGCACGGCGGGTGTCCGAATTGGCGGCTTTGTCTCACAAGTACCCCTATCTGACTTTCCATGTGGATAGAGCAGAATTAAGTACTCGTCCTCAATTTTTGCCTAAGGTGGTTTCATCTTTTCATATGAACCAACCTATCGTGGTGCCTGTGGCTACGGGTGACTTGGAGGATTCCAAGTCCCTTGATGTAGTCAGGGCCTTAAAGATTTATGTAGCCAGGACGGCTCGGGTTAGGAAAGCAGAGGCACTGTTTGTCCTGTATGCAGCCAACAAGCTTGGCGCTCCTGCTTCTAAACAGACTATTGCTCGCTGGATCTGTAACACGATTCAGCAGGCTCATTCTACGGCTGGATTGCCATTACCAAATTCGGTAAAGGCCCATTCCACTAGGAAGGTGGGCTCTTCTTGGGCGGCTGCCCGAGGCGTCTCGGCATTACAGCTTTGCCGAGCGGCGACTTGGTCGGGTTCAAACACTTTTGTTAAATTCTACAAGTTTGATACCTTGGCTGAGGAGGACCTTATGTTTGCTCAGTCGGTGCTGCAGAGTCATCTGCACTTTCCCGCCCGGTCTGGAGTTTTGGTATAATCCCCATGGTCCTTACGGAGTCCCCAGCATCCTCTAGGACGTAAGAGAAAACAAGATTTTAAACCTACCGGTAAATCTTTTTCTCCTAGTCCGTAGAGGATGCTGGGCGCCCGTCCCGGTGCGGACAAAATTCTGCAAGACTTGTATATAGTTATTGCTTACATAAGGGTTATGTTACAGTTTTGATCAGTCTCGGGCTGATGCTGTTTTGCTTCATACTGTTAACTGGTTCGTATGTTCCAAGTTGTACGGTGTGGATGGTGTGGGCTGGTATGTATCTTGCCCTTAGATTAACAAAAATCCTTTCCTCGTACTGTCCGTCTCCTCTGGGCACAGTTCTCTAACTGAGGTCTGGAGGAGGGGCATAGAGGGTGGAGCCAGTGCACACCCATCTAAAGTCTTTAGAGTGCCCATGTCTCCTGCGGAGCCCGTCTATACCCCATGGTCCTTACGGAGTCCCCAGCATCCTCTACGGACTAGGAGAAAAAGATTTACCGGTAGGTTTAAAATCTTGTTTTTTTTCCTGTTAATCCGAATCTCTCTGAAGGTTTCAAAATATGTCTGCCAGTATCAAACACATAGGTGGTCATTCCGAGTTGTTCGCTCGCTAGCAGTTTTTAGCAGCCGTATAAACGCTATGCCGCCTCCCACTGGGAGTGTATCTTAGTTTAGCAGAAGTGCGAACGAAAGGATCGCAGAGCGGCTACAAAAAAAATGTGTGCAGTTTTAGAATAGCGTCAGACCTACTCAGCGCTTGCGATCACTTCATGCTGTTCAGTTCCTGTTTTGACGTCATGAACACGCCCTACGTTCGCCCAGCCACACCTGTTTTTCCTGGCACGCCTGCGTTTTTTCGAACACTCCCTGAAAACGGTCAGTTGACACCCAGAAACACCCTCTTCGTGTCCATCACTCTGCAGCCAGCAGTGCGACTGAAAATGTTCGCTAGACCCTGTGTGAAACTACATAGTTCGTTGTAATAGTACGACGCGCATTGCGCCGCCTATGCATGAGCAGAAGTCCCGGGTTTTTTTGCCTCATCGCTGCGCAGCGAACGAAAGCAGCTAGCGATCAACTCTGAATGACCCCCATAGGCTCTCAGATTGTCGTGTGTTGACAGAGTGGGGAAAGATTTTACAGAACACAGAGCAGAGACCAGAGAGGCAATCCAAAGCCTCTCTGCTCACATGGGCCTTTTGTTTACTTGGTAGTCAAATGACACAATCCAGAGTTATAGACCATTAATAACAGTCTGGGGATAAAAACCAAGGGGACATGGTAATTACAAGATTTAGCCTGTCACTGATTTGTGCTATTATATATTCCTACGTTTTTCTGCTTCTTTGTTTTTTTATTCCTGCTCCCAGTTTCGTGTACAACACCTGCACTAAGGAAGCCTCTTGATCCATCATGTTAGTTGGTCAGTAAAATTGTACACCGTTTCTACTTCTCTGGCTGTATTTTCACAGCATCCGATGATGGCGGAAGTTCGGATGATTCCTCCTCCAGGTCTGCCCCCCTGATCCACCCCCCAGAGATGTACCCAGAGCCACAGGAGCCCATTCACCCACTCTACTCGCAGCACTCTGAGAGCCTGACTGAAGGAGACACGCAGTACACGGACGAAACAGAGACCGTGGTGTGTGTTCCCATGGGGACAGGGACGGGAGGCCTCTTTGACGGAGTGACTCAGGAAGCGCTGGGGCAGGTTGTTGCTGCCAGCTGCCCCTCGCAGGTCATCATCATCGCTGGGCCTGGATATGAGGCATTGGCAGCAGAAGGCATTCATCTGGATGTCGCAGGAGGAAGCAACGGAGAGGAGGGTACATGTACCACCCTGGAGGCAGTGTCCGCATTCACACAGACAGAGTTTCAGGAAGAAGAGCGTGATGAAGTGACAATCACAGGTAACCTATTAGAGACAAAGACAGGAAACAGTGGTGGGAAATGTTATGTGTTCACAATGCAGACAATAGGGTGATATGTTATGTGGAATGTGTCCCTCTCATTGCAGAGTGGCACAGCCAGGAGCGGGATATGTAACATGCAGTGTGTTCCTCTCACCACAGGGTGACACTGTGATTTGTACAGGATAGACTCAGTGAGTATGTCACTCTATACTTCCACCTAGAGGAGGACACACTCTACACCCTGCAAGCAGAGCAGTGTGAGGAGGAGGAGCCCCAGCAAGTGATGCTGGGTACCCAGCTGCCTGAGGAAGGCCCGGCTGGACCAGGAACTGTGGAGGATGGGGACTGCCGAACAGAGAGCACTCAGCACGTTCTCAAGGAGCCAGAAAAGTGAGTGTGAGCCATTCTGTTTCTGTCCATGTCGGTAAAGGAAGAGGGAAACACTGGTTGGGGGGGGAAGGAAATTACAGTAGTTACTTTTTTAGAACTTTTTTTCATTTCTTACAAAAACACCCCCAATGCATTTGTTTTAAGGGAAGGTAGAGGGGTGGGTAGTCACTTTGGTTGTCTGCCATAATATCATAAGTCCACCTGGCTGTCACTCCTCTGCTGGGCTCCTAAACATTCTATTGGAAGTTGGGGTAAGCATCATGTATCGCATACAGTCCAGAGTATTCAGTCAGGATCGCAGCTTTCTCTACAGATAACACAATGTACAGATCTATAATTTACCTGTGTGTGTACCCCAGGAAGAGGAATCGTCGGTCACGGGTGGCAGATGCTGATGGAGTGTTGGAGATGTTCCACTGTCCTTATGAAGGTTGTGCTCAGGTCTACACTGCCCTAAACAGCTTCCAGGTATGTTCTCATTCTCATGTCTCTTCTGCCTTTTTCATTCTCTCTCTCTCTCTCTCTCTCTCTCGACTCTCCGCACTCTTTGCCGTATGGTGCTTCCTCTGTTTATGGTACTGAGCGCATGTCTCTTCTCTCCTGTGGCATTATTTTGTCTTTGAGGAGATGGACTGGACTGCCGTAAGTCTTCCTCCTGGTATAATACGGGACATGAATTTTGTCTCTCCTTAGAATCATGTGAATTTGGTTCACAGAAAGGGTAAAACGAAAGTGTGCCCTGAAGCTGGCTGCGGAAAGAAATTCTACTTGTCAAATCACCTACGCCGTCACATGATCATACACACAGGTATGTTCTATCCCTCCCTGAGGAGGTAGGTGCTTTGGATCAGATGTCCCTTCACATCTATTGTCTACCTGTCTCTCATAAGGTGTCCGTGAATTCATCTGTGAAACATGCGGCAAGTCGTTTAAAAGGAAAAGTCACTTGGAGGTCCACCGGAGAACACACACTGGAGAGACCCCCTTACAGTAAGTGACCACATTCTCTGGATACGGGTCATATCATGGCAGTGTGTATAGGTTATTAGTTCATTGACGCATTTTGGGGGTTTACAGATCACTGACATGTTTGGAGAGTATACGACACATTTAGGGAGTGCACAGAGGGTGTACAGATCATTGGGCCCGATTCAGACCTGATCGTTGCTGTGCGTTTCCACACAGCGAGTGATTAGCGAGAGATTGTGCATGCATGTGCAATGCACAGGCGCGTCACCAAACAACAACCGGCATCGCCGAACAGCGACAGGCTGGTGCGAAAATTTAAATTGCAGAGCCATTTGCATGCTGATTGACAGGAAGAGGCCGTTTGTGGGTGGTAACTGACCATTTTCTGGGAGTGTCAGGGAAAACGCAGGCGTTCCCAAGGGTTTCAGGGAGGGTGTGTGACGTCAGCTCTGGCCCCGATCAGTCTGTTCTCATCTCACTGTAGTAGTAAGTCCTGGGCTGCACACAGTGGTAAAAACATTAGATGGTGAGTGAGGTTCGAACGGATTTGCAGCCGTCCGCTGATTGAGGGATTCTTTTAGCACGGTGTACACATGCACTTGCACGGGCAAATATACACTCCCCTTGGGCGGCGACTATCTGAACGCAGGACAGCAAATTTAGCAGCCCAGTGATCAGGTCTGAATCACCCCCATTGACATATTTGGAGAGTATAAAGATCATTGACAAATTTAGGGACTGCACAGAGGGTGTACAGATCATTGACACATTTTGGGGTGCACAGGGTGTACAGATCATTGACACATTTTGGGGGTGTACAGAGGGTGTACAGATCATTGACACATTTTGGGGGTGTACAGATCATTGACACATTTTGGGGGTGCACAGAGGGTGTACAGATGATTGACACATTTTGGGGTGCACAGAGGGTGTACAGATGATTGACACATTTTGGGGTGCACAGAGGGTGTACAGATCATTGACACATTTTGGGGTGCACAGATCATTGACACATTTTGGGGGTGCACAGAGGGTGTACAGATCATTGACACATTTTGGGGGTGCACAGAGGGTGTACAGATCATTGACACATTTTGGGGGTGTACAGATCATTGACACATTTTGGGGTGCACAGAGGGTGTACAGATCATTGACACATTTTGGGGGTGCACAGATCATTGACACATTTTGGGGGTGCACAGAGGGTGTACAGATCATTGACACATTTTGGGGGTGCACAGAGGGTGTACAGATCATTGACACATTCTGGGTGGTGGAGATGGTTTTCGGAATGTTTAGAGTATATACAGGCTGTTGTTTCTTTTAGTATCGTGCATGGTGTACACAGATAACTGATAATTCTTTTAACCCGCCCACTCCCTAGTATATCAGGATACCCTGTACAGTGTACACCTACAACAGTCCTGTTCTGCTCCGCCCAGTGCTATAACCCCCTGCAGGTGTCCCCTCCCCTGTGATAATCCCATTAATATGAATTGTAAATTCACTGGAGAAGTTGATCTTTTAATGGCTTATATTGCTCCCAAGAATACCCATCCAATGGCAGTATACTTTATGGGGGTCATTCCAAGTTGATCGCTAGCTGCCGTTGTTCGCAGTGCAGCAATCGGGCATAAAAATCGGCATGGGTATGCTCCGCAATGCGCTCGCGCGTCATACGGGTACAAAGCCCGTTGCGGTTGTGCACAGGTTCTAGCGAAGTTTTCAGCCGCACTGACGGCCGCAAGAAGATTGACAGGAAGGGGGCGTTTCTGGGTGGCAACTGACCGTTTTCAGGGAGGGATTGCAAATACGCAGGCATGTCTGAAAAAACGCAGGCGTGGCTGGGCATTCGCTGGGCGGGTGTATGACGTCAAATCCGGACACGAATAGGCTGAAGTGATCGCAAGCGCTGAGTAGGTTCAGAGCTACTCTGAAACTGCTCAAACGGTTTTTGCAGAGCTCGGCTGCACATGCGTTCGCACTTTTGCTAAGCTAAAATACACTCCTCAGTGGGCGGCGGCATAGCATTTGCACGGCTGCTAAAACTAGCTAGCGAGCGATCAGCTCGGAATGACCCCCTATATCCCTCTCTGCCCGCAGGTGTGAAGTTTGTGGCTTCCAGTGCAGGCAGCGGGCATCTCTGAACTGGCACATGAAGAAGCACGGCTCTGAGATCCAGTACAGCTTCTCCTGCGAGCAGTGCGGGAAGCTCTTTGAGAAACGAGAGAGCGTTAAATTCCACAAGCTGAAGAGTCACCCAGAGGGAAGAGCCACGTGAGGGTGACCAGGAACAGCGGACTTACAATCAAATTGCTCTAAGGGAGAGTGATAAGTCTGGTGTGGGAAGCCTAATTTTGCTCTGGGAGAAGATTGGGGGCCATTGACTACCGTTCCCCAATAGGACACAGCTCTGTAGGACGAGAGTAATCTCTATTACTACAATAACAGCTGTCGCTGTGCTTTCTTTATATTCAACCAGCGTGCAACACAGAGCAAAAGAGAAGCGCAGTCTCCTCCGCGTATACAACCCACTGTTTGTTTGGAGAATATACACAGCACTATAGACAGGAGGCGCTATAGAGTACAGTTGCCTGTATGAAGATTCAGCCGCTTATTAATACGGTTACACATTTTAATGCTCTTGATTTCAGTATCGGTGTAATCCTATATTACATCCCTGTGTGATCACTGGAGTACTTTTACAAAAACTTCTGCGGGATGAAACACTTAAACGGAAAACGGTTAAAAAACCTGAAAATCTGTCTATACTGTCTGCCGCCCTCTGAGAGGAAAACTCCGTGCCTCTACTAGAAGGGCCTGCTCACAACACTTTCTATTAAAATAACTTTATTTATTACACATCATAGTCTATTATTATTCTTTATCATCTGCATTCACTGTCTGTATTTAACATTATTAGCATGCTACTGTGAGATCCGGCCACATTCTCATACATACAAAGTGTAATTTGTAGTACAGATGTCTATTGTAACAGAGAGTCAATGTTTAATACACAGATATTACTGGGATCTCCCCCCAGAGGTGTCTGCACTGTGTATAATGTAATAGAGAGGAGATGTATAATACACAGATATCACCAGGATCTCCCCCCAGAGGTGTCTGCGCTGTGTATAGTGTAATAGAGAGGAGATGTTTAATACACAGATATTACTGGGATCTCCCCCCAGAGGGGTCTGTGCTGTGTATAGTGTAATAGAGAGTCGATGTATAATACACAGATATTACCGGGATCTCCCCCCAGAGGTGTCTGCGCTGTGTATAATGTAATAGAGAGGAGATGTATAATACACAGATATTACCGGGATCTCCCCCCAGAGGTGTCTGCGCTGTGTATAGTGTAATAGAGAGGAGGTGTATAATACACAGATATTACCGGGATCTCCCCCCAGAGGTGTCTGCGCTGTGTATAGTGTAATAGAGAGGAGATGTATAATACACAGATATTACCGGGACCTCTCCCAGAGGTGTCTGCGCTGTGTATAGTGTAATAGAGGAGCTGTATAATACACAGATTTCTTTTTCATCCACTAGGGGTCACTGGAGTACTCTTGGGATATGGACGGGCTTCCGTAGGAAACAGCACTGAATATTTAAATTAGTAACACTCCACCCCTCCATATCCCTGAGCACTTACTCAGTGTTTTTTCTGTGCTGAACGTGGTAGCAGCTTAATACCTGAAGTCACGGTTTTGTTGAAGAAACTTTTATTTTTATTTTTTCTACTATTTGTACACATCCCTTTCCCCCTTCCAAAAGGCAGGGTCAGGGATAGTGCAGCTGCTGATAGCAGCACGGGCGTGTCGGGCCTCTCTGAAAGAGCTCCCTCACAGCCCTCACATCCTCCTGCACTGGCTGGCCGGCGCTTACTGAAAAGCCCCGTCGGAGCCTCCGCACGTCTGCAGGAGTAAGGTATGTGAAACGGGGCCGTCAGCTCCCGCTGCCGCCCCGACGTGTGGGGACATAGTGTTTGATGACGCGCTGCTCTCCCCTCTCAGGCGGCTCTCCCCGCTCAGGCGCCCGCACGTTCGGCCACAGACCTCCGTGCAGGCACCGCGGCTCTCCCCGCTCAGGCGCCCGCACGTTCGGCCACAGACCTCCGTGCAGGCACCGCGGCTCTCCCCGCTCAGGCGCCCGCACGTTCGGCCACAGACCTCCGTGCAGGCACCGCGGCTCTCCCCGCTCAGGCGCCCGCACGTTCGGCCACAGACCTCCGTGCAGGCACCTCTGATCGACTCTCACAGGCCGCCGCCCGCCGCAGCGCTAGCTTGATTAGCTGACCGCCAGCTATTATACAGGAGCCCACCGCTGGGAAACACGAGGCACATAGCGCTCTACGATACCCGCTGGGGGCCCACACGCTGCGCTGCCGCTGTAATAAGCTAAAAGAGCAGGCAGCCTTTACATGGGGGACAATAATAATAAAGCAGAGAAATATTGCAGCAGCAGGGGAATTGTTACAGTATAATCAGTGAATGTAACCAGCACTGTGATTATATGTATAAGTATAACATGGCAGCCATTTTTAACATGCTTCCTGTATCTTCCTCTGTGATTCCAGAAGATTCCTGTCTTACATCTCTACACCACCGGAGGCACAGGGGTGTTAGTGGGAATTTGGGATCAAATTTCATAGTACTGGCCACGTGTACTGCACTTGGCCAGATTTATATACAGAGACACCTTACTGCTATTTTACTGAGTCGTGCAAGTGTCTGTTTTTTGTGTATTGTATTGTCTGTCGCCATAATGAGTAAGGCACCAGCAAAAACTAAAAAGCATATTTGCAAAGTATGTGGCAGTGTGTTACCGGATGGATCTGCCACATGTAAAGTATGTTTTGTGGATTCCGTTCAGAATACCATTTCGCCTCCTGTTTTACAACCAATTTCCTCACCGGACCCTCCGTGGGGTATGTTAGTAAATGTACTGGAGAGATTTCAGAAATGACCGCGGCTCGTCTGGAACGAGAAACGTTAAGATCTGAGTCTAGGGCGAGACCGCCAGAACTACCGGAGGCGTCTCAGCCTTGCGTACGGTCCAAATCCATTTTGGGCAAACGGGATAATTTTCATATGTCTTATGATTTTCCAGTGTCTGCTATGTTGCATTCTGACGATTCCATCCCAGACCTCACGGAACACGATGAGGGTGAGGAGGGCGAAGTGGAGTCAGATGGCGAGGATGTTAACAGTTCCGGCATTGATGATCTCATCAGAGCGGTACGGCAGTCGCTAAGGTTTCCTGAAGCTGAACAGCCTCTCACCAATGATCAGGTCGTATTTACTAAACGACGGAAGACGCCAGTAAGTTTTCCTGTGTCGGATTCTCTAAATCAGATGTTAGTAGAAACAAGACAGAATCCAGATAAACGGTTTTCTATACCTCGCAGATTTAAGTCTAGTTATCCTTTTCCAGACTCGGTAACGTGTACATGGGAGAATCCACCAATAGTTGATTCTTCAGTGTCAAAGCTTACCAAGAAATTAACCATACCAGTGCCAGCAGCTACTACGCTTAAAGATCCTTCAGATCGCAAGATAGAAACTATGCTAAAAAGCATGTATGTAGCAGCAGGTGTGATGCTAAGACCTGGATTGGTTGGCATTTGGGTAACTAAGGCGCTCATAATATGGCTTACAGAACTCAAATCTGTTTTACAGGACGAAAACCAGATAATTCAGGTAAATCAAATGATTGAGGCTGTAGAGTATCTCTGTACAGCGTCCACTGACGTCTGTCAGCTCACTTCTCGTATTTCATCTTCGCTAGTTACGGCACGAAGAGCACTCTACCTGCGTACTTATCAGGCGGAGGCAGAGGTCAAACGAAGTATAGAGGCGTTGCCTTACGATGGCAAGAAGTTGTTTGGGCCAGAATTGGACGCATGGATTAAGGAGGCTACGGGAGGTAAGTCTGTGTTCTTACCATTGCCTCCACCTGCGCCAAGAAGAAGGTACGCTGGACCTTCGTTCAGATCCTTTAGACCTCAGCCCTTTCGAGGACGTGGCAGAGGATCAGCCACGCCTGCTAGACGTGGTCGAGGACGTGGTTTCCATCAAACCAACACAACTCGCCAAGACGCTAAGGTTACCGACAAGCCAGTGGCATGACGGGTTACCAGCCCATCTCGGTTCTCCAATTGTGGGAGCACGCCTTCAGACGTTCCAGGGGGCGTGGTTCCACACATCCGCGGAGGGCTGGATTCGCAATTTAGTGTTAAAAGGTTACAAAATAGAGTTCGACTGTCTGCCGCCTCTGCGGTTTTTCAAGACAGGCTTGCCTCTGTCGGACGACAAGAGGACAGTTTTGCAAATTGCCATTCAGTCCTTACTGGATTCGGCAGTGTTGATTCCGGTCCCTGTACACCAACAGGGTCAGGGTTATTATTCAAGTCTATTTGTGGTCCCGAAGCCGGATGGCTCAGTCAGACCAATATTGAACTTAAAGGGCCTCAATCAGTACGTAACTTACTACAGATTCAAAATGGAGTCTCTACGTTCGGTGATTGCGGGGTTAGAGACCAAGGAATTTGATTGCGCTAGACCTCAAGGATGCGTACTTACACATTCCAATTTGGCAGCCTCATCAGAAATTCTTACGATTTGCAATACGCCAGAACCATTACCAGTTTCAGGCTCTGCCGTTTGGCCTGTCATCAGCGCCTCGGGTATTCACCAAAGTAATGTCGGTGATGATAGCTCACCTCAGATCCCTGGGAGTGACAATAGTTCCGTATTTAGACGATCTGCTCATCAAAGCTCCGTCTCAACAGATACTTACCCAACATGCGCTGCTAACTTACAATGTACTGGTTCACCACGGTTGGATTGTAAATTTCAAGAAATCACATCTGATTCCGTCTCAACGCCTTCAGTTCCTAGGTATGATTCTCGATACGGTCAATCAAAGGATTTACCTACCACAACAAAAAGTACAAATGCTACGCCATCTAGTACAATTAGTACTCAAACCACGCACAGTGTCGGTACACTTGTGCATTCGCCTGTTAGGCACAATGGTGGCAGCTTTCGAGGCGCTTCAGTTCGGGAGATTTCACTCTCGTCCATTTCAGCTGAACGTGCTTGCCCAGTGGTCGGGCTCGCATCTGCAGATTCACCACAGAGTGAGGTTGTCACCAATAGCAAGAGTTTCTCTGCTATGGTGGCTCAAGGAACACAATTTAACCGCAGGAAGACGGTTCGGAGTTTGCAATTGGATAATTCTAACTACGGACGCCAGTCTCAGAGGTTGGGGAGCGGTAATTCAAAATTGTCAGCTCCAGGGTCTCTGGGCGGATCACGAGAAATTGCTGTCGATAAATGTTCTAGAACTCCGCGCAATTTTCAATTCGCTACGACAAGCAGTGCATATGATTCGCTCTCAGCCTGTCCAAGTGCAATCGGACAATGCGACGGCGGTCGCATACATCAACAAACAAGGAGGAACGAGAAGCAGCATGGCAATGCGGGAAGTAGCTCGAATCCTCAATTGGGCGGAATGCCACCAGGTGATATTGTCGGCCGTGTTCATTCCGGGAGTGGACAACTGGGAAGCGGATTATCTCAGTCGTCGGGATTTTCACCCAGGCGAATGGTCATTAAATCCAGAAGTGTTTCACATGTTGGTTCAGCGATGGGGTTATCCTCAGGTGGACCTGATGGCATCTCGACACAATCATCAAACGCTCCAGTATGTGTCCAGAACAAGAGATCCAAAGGCAGTCGCGGTGGATGCTCTCACTGTCGCGTGGCCGTACAGTCTTGTGTATCTGTTTCCACCGTTTCCGCTGCTCCCTCTGGTGCTAAAACGGATCAAAAGAGAGTCGCTCACAGTCATACTAGTGGCGCCGCATTGGCCTCGGAGAGCTTGGTTCTCGGATCTTCGAGGATTACTCGCAGACGATCCGTGGCCGCTCCCGATACGTCCAGACCTGTTACAACAGGGTCCGTTTCTTTACCCCGATTTAGCGCGGCTGCGTTTGACGGGGTGGCTGTTGAGACCGCCCTCTTAAAAAGAGAGGGCATTCCAGATTCAGTTATACCAACCATGTTACGAGCTAGGAAGCCGGTTACGGCAGCTCATTATTACAGAATATGGCGTGCCTATATAGGTTGGTGTGAAGCTCGGAAATTTCCGACATCAGCTTTCAAGTTATGCCGCCTTTTGTTGTTTCTACAAACAGGGTTAGATGGAGGATTGCGTTTATCTACACTAAAGGTGCAGGTATCTGCTTTGTCAATTTACTTTCAAAGACGATTGGCTCTATTGCCGTCTATACGCACTTTTCTACAAGGTGTACTCAGGGTACAGCCTCCATTCATTCCACCTACAGCGCCATGGGACTTGAATCTGGTTTTGGAGTTCTTACAGTCTTCATATTTTGAACCCTTACAACAAGTGGATATAAAGTTTCTCACTTGGAAAACAATTTCTCTATCGTCCTAAGTGGATGCTGGGGTTCCTGAAAGGACCATGGGGAATAGCGGCTCCGCAGGAGACAGGGCACAAAAGTAAAGCTTTTACAGGTCAGGTGGTGTGTACTGGCTCCTCCCCCTATGACCCTCCTCCAGACTCCAGTTAGATTTTTGTGCCCGGCCGAGAAGGGTGCAATTCTAGGTGGCTCTCATAAAGAGCTGCTTAGAGAGTTTAGCATAGGTTTTTTTATTTTACAGTGATTCCTGCTGGCAACAGGATCACTGCAACGAGGGACAGAGGGGAGAAGAAGTGAACTCACCTGCGTGCAGGATGGATTGGCTTCTTGGCTACTGGACATGAAGCTCCAGAGGGACGATCACAGGTACAGCCTGGATGGTCACCGGAGCCACGCCGCCGGCCCCCTCACAGATGCTGAAGCAAGAAGAGGTCCAGAATCGGCGGCTGAAGACTCCTGCAGTCTTCTTAAGGTAGCGCACAGCACTGCAGCTGTGCGCCATTTTCCTCTCAGCACACTTCACACGGCAGTCACTGAGGGTGCAGGGCGCTGGGGGGGGGGGGCGCCCTGGGAGGCAAATGAAAACCTTTAAAAAGGCTAAAAATACCTCACATATAGCCCCAGAGGCTATATGGAGATATTTACCCCTGCCTAAATGTACTAAATAGCGGGAGACGAGCCCGCCGAAAAAGGGGCGGGGCCTATCTCCTCAGCACACGGCGCCATTTTCTGTCACAGCTCCGCTGGTCAGGAAGGCTCCCAGGTCTCTCCCCTGCACTGCACTACAGAAACAGGGTATAACAGAGAGGGGGGGCAGAATAAATGGCAATATATTAATATAAAAGCAGCTATAAGGGAGCACTTAATCATAAGGCTATCCCTGTCATATATAGCGCTTTTTGGTGTGTGCTGGCAGACTCTCCCTCTGTCTCCCCAAAGGGCTAGTGGGTCCTGTCTTCGTATAGAGCATTCCCTGTGTGTCTGCTGTGTGTCGGTACGTGTGTGTCGACATGTATGAGGACGTTATTGGTGTGGAGGCGGAGCAATTGCCAAATATGAGGATGTCACCTCCTAGGGGGTCGACACCAGAATGGATGCCTTTATTTGTGGAATTACGGGATAGCGTCAACTCGCTTAAGCAGTCGTTTGCCGACATGAGGCGGCCGGACACTCAATTAGTGTCTGTCCAGGCGCCTCAAACACCGTCAGGGGCTGTAAAACGTCCCTTGCCTCAGTCGGTCGACACAGACCCAGACACAGGCACTGATTCCGGTGGTGAAGGTGACGAATCAACCGTATTTTCCAGTAGGGCCACACGTTATATGATTTTGGCAATAAAGGAGATGTTACATTTAGCTGATACTACAGGTACCACTAAACAGGGTATTATGTGGGGTGTGAAAAAACTACCAGTAGTTTTTACCGAATCAGAAGAATTAAATGACGTGTGTGATGAAGCGTGGGGTGCCCCGATAAAAAACTGCTAATTTCAAAGAAGTTATTGGCTTTATACCCTTTCCCGCCAGAGGTTAGGGAGCGCTGGGAAACACCTCCTAGGGTGGACAAAGCGCTAACACGCTTATCAAAACAAGTGGCGTTACCCTCTCCTGGGACGGACGCACTTAAAGATCCATCAGATAGGAGGATGGAAAATATCCAAAAAGGTATATACACACATGCAGGTGTTATACTACGACCAGCTATTGCGACTGCCTGGATGTGCAGTGCTGGGGTAGTTTGGTCAGAGTCCCTGATCGAAAATATTGATACCCTGGACAGGGACAATATTTTACTGTCGTTAGAACAAATAAAGGATGCATTTCTTTATATGCGTGATGCACAGAGAGATATCTGCACACTGGCATCACGGGTAAGTGCTATGTCCATTTCGGCCAGAAGAGCTTTATGGACACGACAGTGGACAGGCGATGCGTAGAGGAGTTATTTGAGGTCGGTCTATCGGATTTGGTGGCCACGGCTACGGCCGGGAAATCCACCTTTCTACCTCAAGTCACTCCCCAACAGAAAAAGGCACCGACCTTTCAACCGCAGCCCTTTCGTTCCTTTAAAAATAAGAGAGCAAAGGGCTATTCATATCTGCCACGAGGCAGAGGACGAGGGAAGAGACAGCAACAGGCAGCTCCTTCCCAGGAACAGAAGCCCTCCCCGGCTTCTACAAAAGCCTCAGCATGACGCTGGGGCTTCGCAAGCGGACTCGGGGGCGGTAGGCGGTCGTCTCAAAAATTACAGCGCGCAGTGGGCTCACTCGCAGGTAAATCCCTGGATCCTGCAGATAATATCTCAGGGGTACAGGTTGAAATTAGAGACAGAGCCACCTCGCCGTTTCCTGAAGTCTGCTTTACCAACGTCCCCCTCAGAAAGGGAGACGGTTTTGGAAGCCATTCACAAGCTGTATTCTCAGCAGGTGATAGTCAAGGTACCTCTTCTACAACAAGGGAAGGGGTATTATTCCACTCTATTTGTGGTACCGAAGCCGGATGGCTCGGTAAGGCCTATTCTAAATCTGAAGTCCTTGAACCTATACATAAAGAAGTTCAAGTTCAAGATGGAGTCACTCAGAGCAGTGATAGCGAACCTGGAAGAAGGGGACTTTATGGTATCCTTGGACATCAAGGATGCGTATCTCCACGTTCCAATTACCCCTCACACCAGGGGTACCTCAGGTTCGTTGTACAAAACTGTCACTATCAGTTTCAGACGCTGCCGTTTGGTTTGTCCACGGCACCTCGGGTCTTTACAAAGGTAATGGCCGAGATAATATTTCTTCTTCGAAGAAAAGGCGTATTAATTATCCCATACTTGGACGATCTCCTAATAAGGGCAAGGTCCAGAGAACAGCTAGAGATGGGTTTAGCACTATCTCAAGAGGTGCTAAAGCAGCACGGATGGATTCTGAATATTCCAAAATCCCAATTAATGCCGACAACTCGTCTGCTGTTCCTGGGGATGATTCTGGACACAGTTCAGAAAAAGGTTTTTCTTCCCGAAGAAAAAGCCAAGGAGTTATCTGACCTGGTCAGGAACCTCCTAAAACCAGGAAAGGTGTCTGTACATCAATGCACAAGAGTCCTGGGAAAAAATGGTAGCTTCTTACGAAGCAATCCCTTTCGGCAGATTCCATGCAAAGGGATCTGTTGGACAAATGGTCAGGGTCGCATCTTCAGATGCACCTGCGGATAACCCTGTCGCCGAGGACAAGGGTATCCCTTCTGTGGTGGTTGCAGGAGGCTCATCTATTGGAGGGCCGCAGATTCGGCATGCAGGATTGGATCCTGGTGACCACGGATGCCAGCCTGAGAGGCTGGGGAGCAGTCACACAGGGAAGAAATTTCCAGGGAGTGTGGTCGAGCCTGAAAAAGTCTCTTCACATAAGCATTCTGGAACTAAGAGCAATCTACAATGCTCTAAGCCAGGCGGAACCTCTGCTTCAAGGAAGACCGGTGTTGATCCAGTCGGACAACATCACGGCAGTCGCCCATGTAAACAGACAGGGCGGCACAAGAAGCAGGAGGGCAATGGCAGAAGCTGCCAGGATCCTTCGCTGGGCGGAGAATCACGTGATAGCACTGTCAGCAGTATTCATCCCGGGCGTGGACAACTGGGAAGCAGACTTCCTCAGCAGACACGACCTTCACCCGGGAGAGTGGGGACTTCATCCAGAAGTTTTCCACATGCTATTAAACCGTTGGGTAAAACCAATGGTGGACATGATGGCGTCTCGCCTCAACAAAACACTGGACAGGTATTGCGCCAGGTCAAGAGATCCGCAGGCAATAGCTGTGGACGCGCTGGTAACACCTTGGGTGTACCAGTCGGTATATGTGTTTCCTCCTCTGCCTCTCATACCAAAGGTATTGAGGATTATACGGCAAAGAGGAGTAAGACTAGTGGCTCCGGATTGGCCAAGAAGGACTTGGTACCCGGAACTTCAAGAGATGGTCACGGACGATCCGTGGCCTCTACTTCTGAGAAGGGACCTGCTTCAGCAGGGTCCTTGTCTTTTTCAAGACTTACCGCGGCTGCGTTTGACGGCATGGCGTTGAATGCCAGATCCTAAAAGGAAAAGGCATTCCAGAAGAAGTCATTCCTACCTTGATAAAGGCAAGGAAGGAAGTCACCGCGAAGCATTATCGCCGTATTTGGCGAAAATATGTTGCGTGGTGCGAGCAGCGGAGTGCTCCGATGGAGGAATTTCAACTGGGTCGTTTTCCTACATTTCCTGCAATCAGGATTGTCTATGGGTCTCAAATTGGGATCTATTAAGGTTCAAATTTCGGCCCTATCAATATTCTTCCACAAAGAATTGGCCTCAGTCCCTGAGGTCCAGATTTTTATCAAAGGAGTACTGCATATACAGCCTCCTGTGGTGCCTAAGGTGGCACCGTGGGATCTAAATGTAGTTTTAGATTTCCTCAAATCCAATTGGTTTGAACCACTAAAGAATGTGGATTTGAAATATCTCACATGGAAAGTGACTATGTTACTGGCCCTGGCTTCGGCCGGGAGAGTATCTGAACTGGCGGCTTTGTCTTATAAAAGCCCTTATATAATTTTCCATTCGACATAGGGCAGAGCTGCGGACGCGTCCGCATTTTCTCCCTAAGGTGGTATCAGCGTTTCACCTGAACCAGCCTATTGTAGTGCCTGCGGCTACAGACGACTTGAAGGACTCCAAGTTGTTGGACGTTGTCAGAGCCTTAAAAATATACATTTAAAGGACGGCTGGAGTCAGAAAATCTGACTCGCTGTTTATACTGTATGCACCCAACAAGTTGGGTGCACCTGCTTCTAAGCAGTCGATTGCTCGTTGGTTTTGTAACAAAATTCAACTTGTACATTCTGTGGCAGGCCTGCCACAGCCTAAATCTGTTAAGGCCCATTCCGCAAGGAAGGTGGGCTCATCTTGGGCGGCTGCCCGAGGGGTCTCGGCATTACAACTCTGCCGAGCAGCTACGTGGTCAGGGGAGAACACGTTTGTAAATTTTTACAAATTTGATACCCTGGCAAAGGAGGACCTGGAGTTCTCTCATTCGGTGCTGCAGAGTCATCCGCACTCTCCCGCCCGTTTGGGAGCTTTGGTATAATCCCCATGGTCCTTTCAGGAACCCCAGCATCCACTTAGGACGATAGAGAAAATAAGAATTTACTTACCGATAATTCTATTTCTCGGAGTCCGTAGTGGATGCTGGGCGCCCATCCCAAGTGCGGATTATCTGCAATACTTGTACATAGTTATTGTTAACTAATTCGGGTTATTGTTTAGGAAGCCATCTTTCAGAGGCTCCTCTGTTATCATACTGTTAACTGGGTTTAGATCACAAGTTGTACGGTGTGATTGGTGTGGCTGGTATGAGTCTTACCCGGGATTCAAAATCCTCCCTTATTGTGTACGCTCGTCCGGGCACAGTACCTAACTGGAGTCTGGAGGAGGGTCATAGGGGGAGGAGCCAGTACACACCACCTGACCTGTAAAAGCTTTACTTTTGTGCCCTGTCTCCTGCGGAGCCGCTATTCCCCATGGTCCTTTCAGGAACCCCAGCATCCACTACGGACTCCGAGAAATAGAATTATCGGTAAGTAAATTCTTATTTTTTCTCTTAGCCTTAGCTTCGGCAAGGCGTGTTTCAGATTTGGGTGCCTTGTCATGCAAGCCACCGTATTTGGTGTTTCATGATGACAGAGCGGAACTTCGGACGAATCCCGCCTTCTTACCAAAGGTAGTGTCATCTTTTCACATCAATCAACCAATAGTAGTTCCTGTGTTGACAGCACATTCTGGAACTCTGGATGTGGTTCGCGCATTACGCGTTTATGTATCCCGAACGTCTTCAGTTCGTAAGACGGATACGTTATTTGTTCTCTATGATGCTGCCAAGATGGGTTGGCCAGCATCTAAACAAACTTTATCCAGATGGATAAAACTGACCATACGCCAGGCATACCTTCATGCTAGGTTACAACCGCCTACGTCAGTAACCGCTCATTCCACACGTTCTGTGGGAACTTCATGGGCAGCTGGTCGTGGGGCTTCTGCGACACAGCTTTGCCGGGCGGCTACATGGTCTTCAGTGCACACGTTTGTGCGCTTTTACAAGTTTGATACTTTTGCGGCATCAGCATCTAGCTTTGGCCGCCTAGTGTTACAAGTGCCAAACAGCTCTCCCGCCCACGGGGGAAGCTTTGGTACGTCCCAAGAGTACTCCAGTGACCCCTAGTGGATGAAAAAGAAAATAGGATTTTGGTACTTACCAGGTAAATCCTTTTCTTTGAATCCATAGGGGGCACTGGACGCCCACCCAGAGCAGTTTTACCTACTTGTGGTTAGTTCTGAGGATCTTATGGTAACACACTTTCACCGACTGGTTCAAGTTACAAGTGCTGGTTAGGGTGTCAACTGTTAGTTGTCAGTAACGTTATGTGTTAACTTCGTTATTGTCAGTTATGTTATATGTAATACTCCATTATTAACCTCTCTTAATTCCTGTTCGGCTCAGTAAAAAACACTGAGTAAGTGCTCAGGGATATGGAGGGGTGGAGTGTTACTAATTTAAATATTCAGTGCTGTTTCCTACGGAAGCCCGTCCATATCCCAAGAGTACTCCAGTGCCCCCTATGGATTCAAAGAAAAGGATTTACCTGGTAAGTACCAAAATCCTATTTTCGCCTTCATCCACTAGGGGCCACTGGAGCGTAGTTACAATGGGGAAATAGTAGGCAGTAATTGGGAGCTGGCACTTTAAAACTCTAACACTGTGGCTAGCTCCTCCCCTACTATCTCCCCTCCAAGCCAGTCTTAGTTAGTGCCCGAGGGAGCTGGTTCACTTGGGTTTAGCTGAAGAATTTTTTCTTTTTTCTTTATTTTATTTTTCTTACTTACACACAGACTGGCAGCTCTGCCACTGCCAGTCTGCACCGCGGGAGCTGCCGGCGGGGTCCCATCGCAGCTGCGTGCGGCTCGGGATGGGCCCCGGCTGAGGGAGACACTGAGCTGGCCGGACACCGCTGCGTGCGGCGCGTGTCGGGGCCACTCCTCCAGCAGAAGATTCCGGCAGCGGTGAGTAACAGCGGCCGGACACCGCTGCGTGTGTCGGGGCCACCCTCCACCACTGAGAAGGTGAGTGTGTGCATTCCCCCCCCCCCCCCGTTCCCCCCAGAGTGTTGGGGTGGCAGGGGGGTTTGAATAGAGTTAATTTTATTAACTTGACGGTTTTTAATGTTTGGTGGTGACTGACTGACTGACACAGCGCACCCCCACCCCCACCCGTCGGATTTTTATTTTATTATTTATTTATTAATAAAAAAATAAAAAAAGCGCAGTTACAGTGGGGATGGGGGGCACTGCAGGCACGATATATAACTTACTTTCAGCCTGTCACTGCACAGAGTATCGTGCAGGACAGATCGGGCTGCTGTGGCTGCGTTTTTTCCCTGCTTCCCCAAATCCCCCCCCCTCCCTCCCTCCCATTCTGCCTATTGCTGTTTTACCTGTGGGGGAAGGGTCTCAAGTGTAGGTGCTGCCATGGCCAGTAAAGGCTCCAAGGCAACACCAAAAGCAGGGTCAGGTTTTAGGTGAGGAGTCACAGCCATCGGCTCAGCCCTCCTCAGAACCCCAGAGCGCCCCGACATGGACGACACAACTCACAGAGGTTATGTCCCTGCTGACTGGGGAACTTAAAGCCTCTCGGGAAGATAGGGAGGCGGCCCGGTTCCGACAGCTTGTCCAGGTACCGGAGCCAGAACCTGCATGGGCTGTCTCATTGGCAAAGTCAGTGGAAGGGCTTTCCAGGGCTGTAATCCCTTCCCAAGCCCCGTCCTTTAGCCCCCCTCAACAGGCTTCAAAAAAGAGATTGCTAGCCTCTGTGTTGCAGGACTTTGACGATGATATGCCTCAATTAGATGAGGCGGGGTTAGATGTACAGGATATATATGGGGACTCTGAACCAGTAGCTCAGGGTATAGAGGCTCTTATTACTGCTATTCGCTCAGTATTACAGGTGGAGGAGACGGAGGACACCTTACGCCCTTCAAGGTTTGGCACCAACCAATGCCTGCCGATGACCTTTCCAGTTTCGGAGGAGCTGGATGCGCTCATAACGACAGCCTGGAAGCATCCAGACGCAAAATTTCAGGTATCAAGAAAACTGTTGTCTTCCTATCCTTTTCCCGCAGATAGCAGAACACGTTATGAGACCTCTCCGATTGTGGATCCTTCGGTGTCTCATCTATCCAAAAAGACAGTCCTACCTGTTCCGGGGGCAACTTCACTTAAGGAGGCGTCAGATAGGAAGTTGGAATCTACCTTAAAGAATATTTACTCTGCGGCAGGGGTATTACATCGCCCGGCGCAGGTAGGTTGTTGGGTCACAAGGCGATCGAAGCTTTGGCGGAACATTTGTCCTCTGGAATTCGTGACGAATTACCGGCGGATCAATTAATAGATTTGGCGGAACACATCCGTGAATCAGCCCTTTATCTTTGCGAAGCGTCCAAGGACATAGGTGTTCTCGGAGCTAGAATTTCCGCTTTAGCAATTGCGGCCCGCAGAGCTCTCTGGCTCCGGCATTGGCAGGCGGATACGGAATCCAAAAGGGCGGCAGAGGCGTTGCCCTTTACAGGTGAGTTTCTGTTTGGTAAGGATCTGGATGCCTGGATCTCTACGGCCACCGGGGGTAGGTCGGCTTATCTTCCTTCTGCTGCTCCAGCCGCTCGCAGGACATATAGGGGTCCCTCTTTTCGATCCTTTCGTGCCCCTTCCAGGTTTCGAGGACAGGCCAGGGGTGGAGCTTCTACCTTCCGTGGCCATAGAGGTAGAGGCAGGGGTAGAGGTTCCGCAGCCTCAGCCCAGTCAGACGTTAAGTCCTCTACCACTGCCACCGCATGATGGGCTTCCCTCCCACCTGGGAGATCACAGGGTGGGAGCTCGTCTGTGGGATTTCAAGGAGGTCTGGATACAGTCCTGCCCAGATGCTTGGGTCCGGGATCTAATCACTTGCGGTTACAAGCTCGTTTTTCAGGAACAACCGCCCCAGCGTTTTTTTACCACTGGTTTGCCAGTTTCCGACAACCGGGGAGTTGCCTTACAAGCAGCGGTCCAGAAGCTTCTATCAGCAAGGGTAGTGATCCCTGTTCCCTCTGATCATCGGAAACAGGGCTATTACTCAAGCCTGTTTCTAGTACCGAAGCCGGACGGCTCGGTCAGACCAATCCTGAACTTGAAAGATCTCAATCCATATTTGAAGGTATTCAAGTTCAAGATGGAGTCCCTCCAGTCTGTTATTGCGGGGTTGGAAAAAAACGAGTTTCTGGCATCCTTAGACATCAAGGATGCATACTTACATGTTCCCATTTGGCCTCCTCATCAGGCTTTTCTCCGGTTCGCAATACAGGACGCTCATTTACAGTTCCAGGCCCTCCCTTTCGGTCTCTCATTTGCTCCCAGAGTGTTCACAAAGGTCATGGCAGTCATGATGGCCCCACTTCGGAAGCAGGGTATGACAATTGTTCCCTATCTGGACGATCTGCTAATAAAAGCAAGCTCAGCAGAACGGTTACTTCAGAATATCCGGATGACACAGGACCTTCTGATTCGACACGGGTGGATCCTGAATTTCCCGAAGTCTCACTTATGCCCCTCACAACGGCTGTTGTTTCTGGGAATGATTCTCGACAGTCTGTCAGAGGGTTTTCCTTCCGCAGGACAAGATACTGTCTCTGCAGACACTGGTAAGATTGGTTCTTCAACACAGTCGGGTGTCAGTGTATCTGTGCATTCGCCTTCTGGGAAAGATGGTAGCAGCGTTCGAAGCTCTTCCGTACGGTCGCTTCCACTCTCGACCGTTTCAGCTGTGTCTTCTAAATCAGTGGTCAGGATCTCATCTGTTCCTTCATCAGCGGGTGACGCTATCTCCAAAGGCACGGTCGTCGCTGCTCTGGTGGCTCCAGTCGACCCATCTGTTGGAAGGAAGACGGTTCGGTATATGGGATTGGACTCTCCTCACCACGGACGCCAGTCTGCGAGGCTGGGGGGCAGTGACCCTGGAACATCGGTTTCAGGGGTGCTGGTCAATCCACGAATCCGCTCTCCCTATAAACATTCTCGAACTAAGGGCGGTGTACAACGCCCTGCTTCAGGCACATCACCTACTGAGCGGTCAGAGTTCAGTCCGACAACGCCACGACGGTAGCGTACATCAACCGTCAGGGCGGCACTCGCAGCCGTGCGGCGATGAGGGAGGTCACCAACATCCTTCTCTGGGCGGAGAAGTATGCTCTGTCCTTCTCGGCGATATTCATTCCGGGAGTGGACAATTGGGAAGCCGATTATCTAAGCCGACAGGACATGCACCCGGGAGAGTGGTCGCTACATCCCCAGGTGTTTTGGCAACTGGTACGTCGGTGGGGAAAACCACAGATCGACCTCATGGCGTCCCGCTGGAACCATCAGTTGCCTCTTTATTACTCTCGGACAAGGGACCCGGCGGCGGCGGGCGTGGATGCCCTCACGGCTCCTTGGAATTTCCGGTTCGTTTACCTCTTTCCTCCTTTCCCGCTGTTGCCGAGGGTTCTGCAACGCATCAAGAGGGAAGACGCTCTGGTCCTCCTGGTGGCTCCGGATTAGCCACGCAGGGTTAGGTACTCCACCCTGCACCTGTTGTCGGTGGCCGAGCCTTGGCCCCTGCCACTACGAGACGACCTTCTACAACAGGGTCCTTTTCTTTATCCAGACTTACGCAGGCTACGTTTGACGGCGTGGCTGTTGAGAAAGCCATCTTGACAAGGAAGGGGATTCCTCGTACAGTTATACCTACTATGCTTCGGACTAGAAAGTCAGTCACGTCTTCTCACTACTACCGCATTTGGAAGGCTTATGTAGCATGGTGTGAACGTCGAGAATTTTCTCCTTCCGTGTATAGCTTAGCCCGTCTTCTCCGTTTTTTGAAGGCGGGTTTTTTCAGCAGGCCTAAGACTGGGTTCACTAAAGGTGCAGATCTCTGCTCTTTCGGTTTTCTTCCAGAAAAAGTTAGCCTTGCTGCCTGAGGTTCAGACTTTCTTTCAAGGGGTTCTTCGAGTACAGCCTCCCTTCCGTCCTTCGACAGCGCCATGGGACCTCAGTCTGGTCCTGTCTTTTCTGCAGTCTTCATTGTTTGAGCCCCTGGAATCAGTAGAGATAAAATATCTCACCTGGAAGGTGGTTCTTCTCCTGGCGCTGGCTTCAGCTAGACGGGTGTCGGAACTTGGGGCTCTCTCTTGTAGGTCTCCTTACCTGGTGTTTCATGCGGATAGGGCCGAGCTTCGTACTCGTATGTCCTTTCTACCTAAGGTGGTGTCTGATTTTCACATCAATTAGCCGCTTGTGGTCCCGGCCCTCTCGGGGGACTCTCCGGATTCGAGATCATTGGACGTTGTAAGGGCGCTCAAGATCTATGTGGATAGGACTTCAGCTATTCAGAAGTCAGATTCCTTATTTGTTCTCTATGATGCTGCTCGCCGTGGTTGGCCGGCTTCTAAGCAGACCTTGTCTCGATGGATTCGACTGACCATCAGACAAGCTTATTTGGCAGCTTCTCGGGAACCTCCATCTTCCATTTCAGCGCACTCCACGCGCTCTGTGGGACCTTCGTGGGCGGCTGCCCGGGGGGGTCTCTATAACTACTTTATGTCGGGCGGCTACTTGGTCCGGCTGTCATAAGTTTGTCAAATTCTACAAGTTTGACACTTTTGCGGCCTCTGCATCTCAGTTTGGCCGAGCGGTTTTACAGGACTCTCAGCGCTCTCCCACCCGTTTTGGGAGCTCTGGGACGTCCCCATTGTAACTACGCTCCAGTGGCCCCTAGTGGATGAAGGAGAAATCAGGATTTTGGTACTTACCGATAAATCCCTTTCTCCGATTCCACAGGGGCCACTGGAAGCCCGCCCAGCGCTGTTTCCTCCTTGTTTTTTGCTTAACGGTTTGCAGGTCAATAGATGACTGCTTGTTGAGTTCAGGTTAGCCTGTTTTTTGTTGGGTTCTGTTCCAGGTTTAGTTTGGGTTATCCTGGTTTACAGGAAGTCATTAACCTCCTCTACCTTAAGGTTTTGTTTATTACAGCTCTCCTCGGGCACAGTTTACGTAGACTGGCTTGGAGGGGAGATAGTAGGGGAGGAGCTAGCCACAGTGTTAGAGTTTTAAAGTGCCAGCTCCCAATTACCGCCTACTATTTCCCCATTGTAACTACGCGCCAGTGGCCCCTGTGGAATCGGAGAAAGGGATTTATCGGTAAGTACCAAAATCCTGATATTACTGGGATCTCCCCCCAGAGGTGTCTGCGCTGTGTATAATGTAATAGAGAGGAGATGTATAATACACAGATATTACCGGGATCTCCCCCAGAGGTGTCTGCGCTGTGTATAGTGTAATAGAGAGGAGATGTATAATACACAGATATTACCGGGATCTCCCCCCAGAGGTGTCTGCGCTGTGTATAGTGTAATAGAGAGGAGCTGTATAATACACAGATATTACCGGTATCTCCCCCAGAGGTGTCTGTGCTGTGTATAATATAATAGAGAGGAGATGTATAATACACAGATATTACCGGGATCTCCCCCCAGAGGTGTCTGCGCTGTGTATAATGTAATAGAGAGGAGATGTATAATACACAGATATTACCGGGATCTCCCCCCAGAGGTGTCTGCGCTGTGTATAATGTAATAGAGAGGAGATGTATAATACACAGATATTACCGGGATCTCCCCCAGAGGTGTCTGCGCTGTGTATAGTGTAATAGAGAGGAGATGTATAATACACAGATATTACTGGGATCTCCCCCCCAGAGGTGTCTGTGCTGTGTATAGTGTAATAGAGAGGAGATGTATAATACACAGATATTACTGGGATATTCCCCCAGAGGTGTCTGCGCTGTGTATAGTGTAATAGAGAGGAGATGTATAATACACAGATATTACTGGGATCTCCCCCCAGAGGTGTCTGCGCTGTGTATAATGTAATAGAGAGGAGATGTATAATACACAGATATTACTGGGATATTCCCCCAGAGGTGTCTGCGCTGTGTATAGTGTAATAGAGAGGAGCTGTATAATACACAGATATTACCGGGATCTCCCCCCAGAGGTGTCTGCGCTGTGTATTGTGTAATAGAGAGGAGATGTATAATACACAGATATTATCGGGATCTCCCCCCAGAGGTGTCTGCGCTGTGTATAGTGTAATAGAGAGGAGATGTATAATACACAGATATTATCGGGATCTCCCCCCAGAGGTGTCTGCGCTGTGTATAGTGTAATAGAGAGGAGATGTATAATACACAGATATTATCGGGATCTCTCCCCAGAGGTGTCTGCGCTGTGTATAGTGTAATAGAGAGGAGATGTATAATACACAGATATTACTGGGATCTCCCCCCAGAGGTGTCTGCGCTGTGTATAGTGTAATAGAGAGGAGATGTATAATACACAGATATTACTGGGATCTCCCCCCAGAGGTGTCTGCGCTGTGTATAGTGTAATAGAGAGGAGATGTATAATACACAGATATTACTGGGATCTCCCCCCAGAGGTGTCTGCGCTGTGTATAGTGTAATAGAGAGGAGATGTATAATACACAGATATTACTGGGATCTCCCCCCAGAGGTGTCTGCGCTGTGTATAGTGTAATAGAGAGGAGATGTATAATACACAGATATTACTGGGATCTCCCCCAGAGGTGTCTGCGCTGTGTATAGTGTAATAGAGAGGAGATGTATAATATATAAGGGGTGATCGCAAAAACGAGTTTTATGGTAAGAACTTACCTTTGTTAAAAAACTCTTTCTGCGAGGTACACTGGGCTGCACAAGGAATGGACAATGGGGTGTAGAGTAGGATCTTGATCCAAGGCACCAACAGGCCCAAAGCTTTGACTGTTCCCACAATGCATAGCGCCGCCTCCTATATCACCCTGCCTCTCTGCACAGGATCTCAGTTTTTAGTTAACCAGTCCAATGCAGTAGCAGGAAAAGAGACGACAACGGTTAGTAGCCACAACACCGCATTCTCACGACAGGAGACGTGTCAGCGGTTAATGCCATACCAGCCCAAAGAAGCTAAGTGCGTCAGGGTGGGCGCCTTGTGGAGCCCAGTGTACCTCGCAGAAAGAGTTTTAACAAAGGTAAGTTCTTACCATAAAACTCGTTTTCTGCTGCGAGGTACACTGGGCTCCACAAGGAATGGACAATGGGGATGTCCTAAAGCAGTTCCTTATGGGAGGGGACGCACTGTAGCGGGTACAAGAACCCGGCGTCCAAAGGAAGCATCCTGGGAAGCGGCAGTATCGAAGGCATAGAACCTTATGAACGTGTTCACAGAGGACCACGTAGCCGCCTTGCACAATTGTTCAAGGGTCGTACCACGTTGGGCCGCCCAAGAAGGTCCAACAGACCGAGTAGAATGAGCCTTAATGTGATCAGGAGCAGAGAGACCAGCCTTCACATAAGCATGTGCAATCACCATTCTAATCCATCTGGCCAGAGTTTGCTTGTGTGACACCCAACTTGGAGGCAGTGGCTGGGAGAACTACATCTCCCAGCAGCCCCCGATACCCAGTGCCGGATTAAGGTCAACATGGGCCTGGAGCTGAAATTTCTGAAGGGCCTATTTGGAGCTGCTGCAGGGGGTGTAACCAGTGATGTGGGGGACCATAGTTGCCTACCTGACCCTCTCCATGAGGGAGAAAATGCTCTGTTCCTGGACTTTCCTGGTAATGTATGATTGCCATCACCTGTGGTGAGCTAGGTAATTGATAAGAAAGGTGTTTCACCACAGGTGATGGCTATCATACATTACCAGGAAAGTCCAGGAACAGAGCATTTTCTCTATCGTCCTAAGTGGATGCTGGGGTTCCTGAAAGGACCATGGGGAATAGCGGCTCCGCAGGAGACAGGGCACAAAAAAGTAAAGCTTTACTAGGTCAGGTGGTGTGCACTGGCTCCTCCCCCTATGACCCTCCTCCAGACTCCAGTTAGATTTTGTGCCCGAACGAGAAGGGTGCAATCTAGGTGGCTCTCCTAAAGAGCTGCTTAGAGAAAGTTTAGTTTAGGTTTTTTTCTTTACAGTGAGTCCTGCTGGCAACAGGATCACTGCAACGTGGGACTTAGGGGGAAAGTAGTAAACTCACCTGCATGCAGAGTGGATTTGCTGCTTGGCTACTGGACACCATTAGCTCCAGAGGGATCGAACACAGGCCCAGCCGTGGAGTCCGGTCCCGGAGCCGCGCCGCCGACCCCCTTGCAGATGCTGAAGCGTGAAGAGGTCCGGAAACCGGCGGCTGAAGACTCCTCAGTCTTCATAAGGTAGCGCACAGCACTGCAGCTGTGCGCCATTTTCCTCTCAGCACACTTCACTGGGCAGTCACTGAGGGTGCAGAGCGCTGGGGGGGGGCGCTCTGAGAGGCAAATATAAACCTTATACAAGGCTAAAAATACCTCACATATAGCCCATAGGGGCTATATGGAGATATTTAACCCCTGCCTGACTGGAAAAATAGCGGGAGAAGAACCCGCCGAAAAAGGGGCGGGGCCTATCTCTTCAGCACACGGCGCCATTTTCTGTCACAGCTCCGCTGGTCAGAACGGCTCCCAGGTCTCTCCCCTGCACTGCACTACAGAAACAGGGTAAAACAGAGAGGGGGGGCACATTAATGGCTATATATATATATATTAAAGCAGCTATAAGGGAGCACTTAATATAAGGATATCCCTTGTATATATAGCGCTTTGTGGTGTGTGCTGGCAGACTCTCCCTCTGTCTCCCCAAAAGGGCTAGTGGGTCCTGTCTTCATTAGAGCATTCCCTGTGAGTTTGCGGTGTGTGTCGGTACGTGGTGTCGACATGTATGAGGACGATATTGGTGTGGAGGCGGAGCAATTGCCAAATATGCAGATGTCACCCCCCAGGGGGTCGACACCAGAATGGATGCCTTTATTTGTGGAATTACGTGATGGTTTATCTTCCCTTAAACAGTCAGTTGAGGACATGAGGCGGCCGGACAATCAATTAATGCCTGTCCAGGCGCCTCAAACACCGTCAGGGGCTGTAAAACGCCCTTTGCCTCAGTCGGTCGACACAGACCCAGACACGGGCACTGATTCCAGTGACGACGGTAGAAATTCAAACGTATTTTCCAGTAGGGCCACACGTTATATGATTTTGGCAATGAAGGAGACGTTACATTTAGCTGATACTACAGATACCGTAAAACAGGGTATTATGTATGGTGTGAAAAAACTACAAACAGTTTTTCCTGAATCAGAAGAATTAAATGACGTGTGTGATGAAGCGTGGGTTGCTCCTGATAAAAAGTTGATAATTTCAAAAAAGTTATTGGCATTATACCCTTTCCCGCCAGAGGTTAGGGCGCGCTGGGAAACACCCCCTAAGGTGGACAAGGCGCTCACACGCTTATCCAAACAAGTGGCGTTACCCTCTCCTGAGACGGCCGCACTTAAGGATCCATCAGATAGAAAGATGGAAGTTATTCAAAAGAATATATACACACATGCAGGTGTTATACTACGACCAGCTATAGCAACTGCCTGGATGTGCAGTGCTGGAGTAGTTTGGTCAGAATCCCTGATTGAAAATATTGATACCCTAGATAGGGACAATGTTTTACTGTCGTTAGAACAAATAAAGGATGCATTTATCTATATGCGTGATGCACAGAGGGATATTTGCACACTGGCATCTCGGGTGAGTGCTATGTCCATTTCAGCCAGAAGAGCCTTATGGACACGACAGTGGACAGGCGATGCGGATTCAAAACGTCACATGGAGGTTTTGCCGTATAAAGGGGAGGAGTTATTTGGAGTTGGTCTATCAGACTTGGTGGCCACGGCTACTGCCGGGAAATCCACTTTTTTACCTCAAGTCACTCCCCAACAGAGAAAGGCACCGACCTTTCAACCGCAGCCTTTTCGCTCCTACAAAAATAAGAGAGCAAAGGGCTTGTCGTACCTGCCACGAGGCAGAGGAAGAGGGAAGAGACACCAACAGGCAGCTCCTTCCCAGGAACAGAAGCCCTCCCCGGCTCCTGCAAAAACCTCAGCATGACGCTGGGGCCTCTCAAGCGGACTCGGGGACAGTGGGGGGCCGTCTCAAAAATTACAGCGCGCAGTGGGCTCACTCGCAGGTAGACCCCTGGATCCTGCAGATAATATCTCAGGGGTACAGGTTGGAATTAGAGACGGATCCTCCTCATCGTTTCCTGAAGTCTGCCTTACCAACCGTCTCTTCCGAAAGGGAGAGGGTGTTGGAAGCCATTCACAAGCTGTACGCTCAGCAGGTGATAGTCAAAGTACCCCTATTACAACAAGGAAAGGGGTATTATTCCACTCTATTTGTGGTACCGAAGCCGGATGGCTCGGTAAGGCCTATTCTAAATCTGAAGTCCTTGAACCTCTACATAAAAAAGTTCAAGTTCAAGATGGAGTCACTCAGAGCAGTGATAGCGAACCTGGAAGAAGGGGACTTTATGGTATCCTTGGACATCAAGGATGCGTATCTACACGTTCCGATTTACCCCGCACACCAGGGGTACCTCAGGTTCATTGTTCAAAACTGTCACTATCAGTTTCAGACGCTGCCGTTCGGATTGTCCACGGCGCCTCGGGTCTTTACCAAGGTAATGGCCGAGATGATGATTCTTCTTCGAAGAAAAGGCGTATTAGTTATCCCATACTTGGACGATCTCCTAATAAGGGCAAGGTCCAGAGAACAGCTGGAGACAGCTTTAGCACTATCTCAAGAGGTGCTAAGACAACACGGGTGGATTCTGAATATTCCAAAATCCCATTTAATCCCGACAACTCGTCTGCTGTTCCTAGGAATGATTCTGGACACGGTTCAGAAAAAGGTTTTCCTTCCAGAGGAAAAAGCCAAGGAGTTATCCGATCTGGTCAGGAACCTCCTAAAACCAGGAAAAGTGTCAGTACATCAATGCACAAGAGTCCTGGGAAAAATGGTGGCTTCTTACGAAGCAATTCCATTCGGCAGATTCCATGCAAGAATATTCCAAAGGGATCTGTTGGACAAATGGTCAGGGTCGCATCTGCAGATGCACCTGCGAATAACCCTGTCACCAAAGACAAGGGTGTCACTTCTGTGGTGGTTGCAGAAGGCTCACCTATTAGAAGGCCGCAGATTCGGCATTCAGGATTGGATCCTGGTGACCACGGACGCCAGCCTGAGAGGCTGGGGAGCAGTCACACAAGGAAGAAACTTCCAGGGAGTATGGACGAGTCTGGAAAAGTCTCTTCACATAAACATTCTGGAACTAAGAGCAATCTACAATGCTCTAAGCCAGGCGGAACTTCTCCTGCAAGGAAAGCCGGTGTTGATTCAGTCGGACAACATCACGGCGGTCGCCCATGTAAACAGGCAGGGCGGCACAAGAAGCAGGAGTGCAATGGCAGAAGCTGCCAAGATTCTTCGCTGGGCGGAGAATCACGTGATAGCACTGTCAGCAGTGTTCATCCCGGGCGTGGACAACTGGGAAGCAGACTTCCTCAGCAGACACGATCTTCATCCGGGAGAGTGGGGTCTACATCCAGAAGTCTTCAACATGTTAATAGACCGTTGGGAAAGACCAATTGTAGACATGATGGCGTCTCGCCTCAACAAGAAACTGGACAAATATTGCGCCAGGTCAAGAGATCCACAGGCAATAGCTGTGGACGCACTGGTAACTCCTTGGGTGTACCAGTCAGTGTATGTGTTTCCTCCTCTGCCGCTCATACCAAAGGTATTGAAGATCATACGGCAAAGAAGAGTAAGAACAATACTAGTGGTTCCGGATTGGCCGAGAAGGACTTGGTATCCGGAACTTCAAGAGATGCTCACGGACGAACCGTGGCCTCTACCTCTGAGAAGGGACCTGCTACAGCAGGGTCCCTGTCTTTTTCAAGACTTACCGCGGCTGCGTTTGACGGCATGGCGGTTGAACGCCAGATCCTAAAAGGGAAAGGCATTCCAGAAGAAGTCATTCCTACCTTGATTAAGGCACGGAAGGAAGTCACCGTGAAACATTATCACCGCATTTGGCGAAAATATGTAGCGTGGTGCGAGGATCGGAGGGTTCCGACGGAGGAATTCCAACTGGGTCGTTTCCTACATTTCCTGCAATCAGGATTATCTATGGGTCTCAAATTGGGATCCATTAAGGTTCAAATTTCGGCCCTGTCAATATTCTTCCAAAAAGAATTGGCCTCTGTCCCTGAGGTCCAGACTTTTGTCAAGGGAGTACTGCATATACAGCCTCCTGTGGTGCCTCCGGTGGCACCGTGGGATCTAAATGTAGTTTTAGATTTCCTCAAATCCCATTGGTTTGAACCATTGAAAAAGGTGGATTTGAAATATCTCACATTGAAAGTGACTATGTTACTAGCCCTGGCCTCTGCCAGGAGAGTATCTGAATTGGCGGTTTTATCTTATAAAAGTCCTTATCTAATCTTCCATTCGGATAGGGCAGAACTGCGGACTCGTCCGCATTTTCTCCCTAAAGTGGTATCAGCATTTCATCTGAACCAACCTATTGTGGTGCCTGCGGCCACTAGCGACTTGGAGGACTCCAAGTTGTTGGACGTTGTCAGAGCCTTAAAAATATACATTGCAAGGACGGCTGGAGTCAGAAAATCTGACTCGCTGTTTATATTGTATGCACCCAACAAGTTGGGCGCACCTGCTTCTAAGCAGTCGATTGCTCGTTGGATTTGTAACACAATTCAACTTGCACATTCTGTGGCAGGCCTGCCACAGCCTAAAACTGTAAAAGCCCACTCCACAAGGAAGGTGGGCTCATCTTGGGCGGCTGCCCGAGGGGTCTCGGCATTACAACTCTGCCGAGCAGCTACGTGGTCGGGGGAGAACACGTTTGTAAAATTTTACAAATTTGATACCCTGGCAAAGGAGGACCTGGAGTTCTCTCATTCGGTGCTGCAGAGTCATCCGCACTCTCCCGCCCGTTTGGGAGCTTTGGTATAATCCCCATGGTCCTTTCAGGAACCCCAGCATCCACTTAGGACGATAGAGAAAATAAGAATTTACTTACCGATAATTCTATTTCTCGGAGTCCGTAGTGGATGCTGGGCGCCCATCCCAAGTGCGGATTATCTGCAATACTTGTACATAGTTATTGTTAACTAATTCGGGTTATTGTTAAGGAGCCATCTTTAAGAGGCCCTTTCTGTTGTCATACTGTTAACTGGGTTTAGATCACAAGTTGTACGGTGTGATTGGTGTGGCTGGTATGAGTCTTACCCGGGATTCAAAATGCCTCCCTTATTGTGTATGCTCGTCCGGGCACAGTACCTAACTGGAGTCTGGAGGAGGGTCATAGGGGGAGGAGCCAGTGCACACCACCTGACCTAGTAAAGCTTTACTTTTTTGTGCCCTGTCTCCTGCGGAGCCGCTATTCCCCATGGTCCTTTCAGGAACCCCAGCATCCACTACGGACTCCGAGAAATAGAATTATCGGTAAGTAAATTCTTATTTTCTCCCTCATGGAGAGGGTCAGGTAGGCAAGTATGGTGGGGGACATGACCAGTGCTGTGGGGGGGGTCTGAAAAGGGGGTGTGGTCTGAGTTATGGACTGTACCTTTTGACAATCACCTCAATTGCCTTCCCCACTATGCTTAAATCAACAGTGTAATGTGAGTCTACAAAAGGAAATGCGGCTTGTTTACATGACAAAAAATGAAAAATGTCTGATACAGTAATGAGTAGAACATATGTATGTTTATAAAATTTTACAATTATGTAAATGCAAACAGTAATAACAAATCTATGACATCATAGTGCATTGAACAAATAAAAATAAAACTTGGTCATAAAAGTGGTAAAAAATAGATCTTTTAACCTCAAAAAAATGTCAGCATCTTAAGCAATGAATATAGGGTCTTGGTATGTTTAATTCCATACAAAAGCACTTAATTTGCACTTACAGTATTCTAGGGTTGAGCCATTCACCTGAAAAATATCACACGGTTTCCTGAAGTAAATTGCAGTAGTAGTAGTAAAGACAGCAGCTTTAAATCATTGTCAGCTGTAAGTGCTGACCATACAGAGTAACAAAACAGAAAGCAGCGTGAACACAACAGCCAAGTGTTCTTTCTACTCTATGGAGTACCATTTGTGGCAGGTAGAAGAAACTCACTTATTACCATGGCGCTGCGGTATGTGTAGCTGGGCATTGCCGCAGTACCATGTAGTTGGCGCACTATGGGCCTAATTCAGTAAGGATTGTAGTTTCTGCGATCAAACAGTTGCCGCCCATAAATAGAGATAAAACGCCCATCGTAAAAATTGTGAATACATCGCAATACACACACTCACCTCTGCTACAGGAGTCCAGATACCAATGCTGGAGAAGACGGTGCTTTGGAAGGTAAGTAACCAGACTAATTAAGCTAATTGGAAACCTCCATTTGCTTCGTTAGTCCATGGGGGGGGGTGTTCAGCCAGGGTTCCAGGTCAAGTCACGGTGATGTTTCCTAAAATTACTGATTTTAATATAAAACCAGACTTGCTCTGGTGCTGCGAGATAAAAGACGTATAGAAATGATTGTGTCCCATTTTCAGTTCGGCAATTGAATATAAAAATCCTGTGTCTGCGGGAAAAATGCCCGCACGCAGGGTTTTTGAAATTTCCCGCCATCAATTAAATTCCTTCCGAAGACCCTTTTCATCAAAATGCATCAAAATCCCAGGTTTATGCACGTGAACGCACAGCAGGCTGGGATTTTGGTATGTCTGAATGCAGACGACCCAGGACTAAGTCCAGATCTGCGACCCTTCTCATGGTGCTTAGACCCGGGAATATGACGGCGGCGTGCTAGTCCCAGCAGTTTCCCGGGTCAGATGTCTGAAAGGGGTATTATTAGTGTGCATGGTTCCAAGGGAATGCTGGTATTGGTGTGACTGCCAGTTTGTGATGGTTCTCCTATGCAGACCTCTAGGACCTTGTTTGCAGTAGCGGCTCTTGCCACGGATAAGCAGGCTTTTTGCCCGGGGCGCCGCTACACTGAGGGCGCCGCCGTGGCAAGAGCCGCTACTAATCTACCCTCCCCGCTCCCCGGCTGCAGCGAGCGCCGTGTGCGCCCGCTGCAGCCGGCGTTGCTGACTGACGCTAGAGGTCAAAATTGGCCCCTAGTGTCGTGTGCGCCCGCTGCAGCCGGCGTTGCTGACTGACGCTAGAGGTCAAAATTGGCCCCTAGTGTCTGTGCGGCGCTGCTATGGGAGAGACGTCATGACGTCTCTTCCATAGTGAGGAGCCGGCGCCCAGAGACAGCAGCAGCAGCGGTCCGGAAGCAGGAACGAGGCTGGTAAGTATTGTTTTTTTTGTTTTTTTTTTAGGGTTTCAAAGCGGCACTACTACAGGGGGCACAGCTACTGGGGGCAGATCAGGGGGCACAACTACAGGGGGCATATACTGGGGGCAATGCTACAGGGGGAACAGCTACTGGGGGCAAATCAACTAGGGGCGCAGCTACAAGGGGTACAGCTACAGGGGGCACTGCTACAGGGGGCACTGCTACAAGGGGCACAGCTAAGGGGGCACAACTACAGGGGGAACAGCTACTGGGGCAAATTAACTGGGGGCACAATTACTGGGGCAAATCTACAGGGGGGGCACAACTACTGGGGGCAAATCTACAGGGGGGCACAACTACTGGGGGCAAATCTACAGGGGGCACAACTACTGGGGACACAACTACAGGAGGCACATACTGGGGGCACTGCTACAGGGTGCAATTCAACTGGGGGCACTGCTATAGAGGGCACTGCTACTGGGGGCACAGCTACAAATGGCACAACTACTGGGAGAAAATTAACTGGGGGCACAGCTACAGCAGGGCACAAGTACAGGGGGATAACTGGGCACGCCCCTTCCCTATGAAGAAGCCACGCCCCTTCCCTATGAAGAAGCCACGCCCCTGTTTTGGGGTGTGCACCAACTGTATTTTACCTGGAGGGGGAGGCGCCACAGGAAACTTTCGCCTGGGTCTAGAACCGGCCCTGCTTGTTTGAGAAATATGGGGGTACAAGAATCCTGCTATTTAGCTTTTATTTGTGTGTTTACAGGCATGTCTTAGGTGCGTGGACAGAAGCTGCAACATTGTTATGTAATAGAGAGAAGTCTGCCCTGGGTGATAGGATTCTGGAGAATATGTGCATTGCTGCAGGGTATACATATCGCCCAGCAGAGGGCGTAGCAACTTTGCAAGTAAAAGATTCTTCATATACTCTGCATGGATAACATTAAAAGGGTTTGATGTAAACAGCAACATGAGGAGAGGGGGTTGTGTGACAGGAAAAGTTGCCTAATTTATTTTCTGTCCACTTTATTTTTGGCGACAAGTTGTAACATTTCTTGGTACTAAAGCAGCATTTTCACACCTCCTCCAAAGCATTGTCTTCTTTCCCTAATTATAGTGTATAGGCCCATACACACGGTGAGATTCGGGCTATGCCCGATTCTCACTATGCGACAGGGGCTAGGTCGGCATCGCAAACACATCATGACTATGTGGGATTTTGGCTAAGTGTCAGTTTTGACTATCTCTTCTATAGAGATAGTCAAAATTGACTTGCCTGCATAGTCTATCTAGGCTTGCGATGCCGACCGCGCGGGACCGCGCATCGGCATCGAATCGGGATCGCAAGGTGACTTTCACCTTGCGATCTGCACTAACTTTTCTTACGATTTTGACTATATAGTCAAAATCGTAAGAAAATATCTCACTGTGTGTACACACCATGAGCCTCGTATGACCTATGCTATTCCGGAGAAACATTAATTTCACATAGATATAGGTTTACAGCATAGCCAGCCATTTTGTTTGCCAGCACCAATTTTCAATGCACTTGGAGCTTGTGATATCAATGAGGCATGAGGCACTTTGTACCTCGTGCCTTAGTATTTCCAGTGACACCTATGGATATGCATGGCTGAATGGTGGTTTAGGCCACAAAACGCTATCTCCTTTTGTGTACATCAGTGACAAATTGCACCATCAGATATTTTCATACACATACTTACATATATATATATATATATATATATATATATATATATATATATATAAAATTAAGAGCAGACAGAATATTCCTGAGTGCACAGAAGGCTTTCCAGAGCAAAAATCCTCTCTGGACGCGGAGCAACCACTTGTCAACTGAGCAGCAGCTGCTGGACTGGTCTCAGACTCTTAATTGACTCTTTGAATGACTCACGAAGGACATGGAAAGTGTTTCTAGAACTAGCCGGAGATACAGCAAGATCCCCCTTCCCCTAACCCACCAACTGCAGTGTTGCTATTGATTCTCATGATTTTGGTGTGGATCATAGGGTCGACAGTCATTGGTTGATACCTAAAATATGTCGACATGGTCATTAAATCGACACGGAACACGGTCGACATACGTTTAAAAAAAATGTATGTCGTTTTCTCCGTATAATAACCGGGAAACCCAATTAGTGCACAGCGTCCCCTCGCATGGCTCGCTTCGATCGCCATGCTTCGGGCAAGGTGCCTCGCTACTGCTGCACTCGGCACAGGTTACTATTCCCAACCATAGTCCACGTGGATCGTAAAGTATGAAAAAGTAAAAAAAGTAATGAGTTTGACCTAAGTGCAGTCAACCTAAAGACCGGATCCCCAGAATTGACCTTCTCATCACAACAGTTGTAGATTGGAATATAAATGGCCTAACTTGCTTCCCGTACACAGGAATACACAGGGATTTACAGCAGGTGTGTGCTCTTGTCTGCTCCAAAGAGCTTGCAGACACTTTCCATATTCCCCAAAATAATGGAGGAGGGCCGTGCCCAAATAAAAGCTTAGAAGCCCCAGTCACAGTGAGCCGAGTCCTATCATACCACAGATTACAAAACAAAATAGTAAGATACATAAATATGCTTTATATAGATAAGTAAGGTTACAATAGTAAATTACCCCTGCCATATTCCCTGAGAAGCCCACAGAGTATGAGGTGACAGATTCTAGATCTGTCATTCATGCACAAATCTGGGAATCGGTGGCATATTTATCCTCAAGTGTGCCACGTAGTGCTTAGCCCTACCAGTGCCATATGTTAAACTGTTGCAAGAGGCGCCAGCCTATACAAGTTTCAAGCCTACAATCCTAAACCCTTGGCATTGACCCCCCTCCGCCACCCGCCCCAGCTGCCACTCCCTATCTCAGCCGACTCTTTAAATAGCAGAGATTGAATAATCAGCATAAATAATTTATCTTTATCAATAATGCAGAGAACACGGAAATGGGGAGGGGGAGGAGGAGGCACGACTGAGCAACACTCCCAGAATTCTCTGCAGCCAAGGGCATTCTTAAAGACTTCTCTCCCTCCCCCCCCCCCACCTCACTTTATCCTCACAGCCTCTCCCTTTAATTTCCTATCACTGTCATCCCCCTCTCAGTCTGTATTACCACTCTCACGCCATCTCTGCTGTCTTGTAGGACTACAATCACTGCTCAGTATGTGAGCTACAATATGTGATAGAGCCTAGACCACAATCTTGGAAATTCATGTAAATAAGATTTACAGCAAATGAAGTAGTTAATGCACGTGTCCTTGTCATCCAAAGACACCGCCTCATCCTACTTACTAAAACATTCAGGTCTGTCTGAGTAGTGCGCAGGCTTTATGGTAATTTATTATCGTAAGCGTAAAAAGCCAAATATAGTATGTATCCTTTATTTATACAAAGCCATCATATCCTACCGTGCTGCGAGAAATGCTTACAGGCAGCACAGATACTGTACATATATATTGAGAGTGAAGATTCCAAAATGTCTTTAGGATTGTCCTTCCTTGTAGCCCGTATGGAATATAATATGTCACTCATATCCCCGCCTTCTATGCTAATGAGCAGGGGTGTGGTTTCATTTGCGACACAGAAATATGTTACTTTCATACCTGATCTATGAACTCCTTTTTGCGTATGAAAAAACTGACTAAGTCATAAACGATATAATACCGGTGTTCCAGTTTGATAATAAGATGATCTGAATACTATATGCAGGATGAAAACCTTCAGCTTTGGTTGCAACAATGAAACGAATAAGGGCCAGATTTGTAAGTAAAGCAAAAAAGCATGCAACTGGGCAAAACCATGCTGCACTGCAGGTGGGGCAGATGTAACATGTGCAGAGAGATTAGATTTGGGTGGGGCATGTTCAAACTGAAATCTAAATTGCAGTGTAAAAATAAAGCTAACATGTGTGGGCTACATACAAAAGTAACCGGTATTTACCCTGCACAGAATCAATATAACCTACCCAAATCTAAATCTCTCTGCGCATGTTACATATGCCCAGGGGCAGGGGCGCTTACAGCTGTGCCAGGCCCAGGTAATCGGAGGGGGCGTGGCCACTGCAGGGAGGTATGGCCAGCTTTGCGGCCATACATGCTGGGCAGGACGAGGGGGGGGGGGCACCGGGAAAGCAGCAGGGGGCGGTGGAGACGGTGCTGGAGGGGGGTGGGTGTGCGATCGCTCACCCCTCCGCACATCAAGCAGTGTGTGCTGCTCTGGGGAGAGAGGCTGCCGCTGCCTTCTGACAATGTCTACATGCTGGCGCTGTCTACATTGGGGTGGGGTAGCGGGACCCGGGACCATCCAACAGGCCCAGGTAAAGAGTACCCACTCCACCTACACTCTGCACCACTGGCCATGGGCATAACAAGGGGTTTTGGCGCCCAGGGCAATTTTAAAACGGCGCACACCACCCTCTCCCTTCTCGGCAAAAAAATAAATAAAAATGATACTTTCCCGGATAAACTCTGGGCACCAGGGTCACTAGAAGACCATAGTGCTGTCCCAATGCGCAAGACGCCGGGAAAAAGCCTGCTGCTCCGTTTTCCCAGTGGTTTCTGCAGCGCTACTGCCGCCGACTTGGGAAGGTAAGTATTACAAAACTGGGTGCAGCATGTGTGGTGTGGGACCCCTTGGACTCAGAGGCCAATGGGCAACGCACACACTGCACCCGGGTAGGACTGGCGACTCCCTCCTCTGCTATGGCGCCCAGGGCAAAGTGCCACACACACACGCACCCACCACACTGCATCTGCCTCACCTGCAGGACATAATGGATTTTGGTTGGTTGGATCAGGATACAGTTATCCATTTATTGGTGGATCTACTTAGCAGCAGTCTAGTAGTTTGCGGAGAGTAATGAAAGGGCCATCACAAAGGCTAATCTTGTTTATAATACATTCAGATGACAAATCCGTAACTGATGCTTTTAAGAGATTAAGCACTGGCCAACCAGCCAAACCTCTGAGGCAATGGTGAGTAACATGCTGACATCACTAGATTTCTGGATGGTTGGGATGGCAATGTATGGGAGGTCCAGAACGCATCTCCTCGTCTGTAGAGCTAGAACTTATAGATCCAGTGTTACCTGGATCTAATAGCAGTTTTCAGGGGGAAAATAAATCTTACATTCTCTGTGAATTTAAAAGAGCAAAAGTTCCCATTATATCTCAGATTAATGGCGTTATCTATATTATCTTGTGATTCATGCACCTATGGAAAACTGGGGTGTGCAGTGTATAGGGGAACTTCTTTCTAACACAAACCCCAAACCTAAATTTCTTCTAGTATGCCTTCTAAAGGTAAAGCAGCTCTTTTTGGGGCACAGATATTGCGCCCAATTCAGAGGTACACGCAGTGCGTTTCAGACGCAGCTTGCCGATGGTTTCGGCACTGCGCATGTGTCTATATAGCACTGCGCATGTGCTGCAATGGTTATGCGTTGGCGGTTGCAGACAGGATTAAGAATCAGGGTGATTGACAGACGGCAGTCGTCAGGGAAGGTAATGGGGAGAGGCGACAAAAATCCAGTCATGTTGTGACCATTTTCGGCTGCATCTTCCGACGCAGATTCACTGGTTCCGGCATCTTACTTCAGACGGCCACTGCTCAGTCGTCTGATGCACTACCTATGGGCCTGTTTCATATGTGGTTGTAGGAGCCATTGCTGCAGCTTACATGGAGGCAGCAGTGACAGCTCTAATATGGTAAAGCAGCATCAGGCGTCACGCCTCCTGCTTGCGTAAATGATCTGAGTTGCGTCCTAGGAAGCAGGATCGGATCACCTGTGACACTGGTCACTGCAGCTCTGTCGCTGAGGCCAGGAATTCAAATCCGGAAGACGGAGACCCTGACCTCTGCACTCCTCTGTTTTGAGAAACGGAGACCATTGCCGCCCTCAAACGGCGGCAGACCCCTCCCCCACCCGTGGCATCCCCGCAACCCCCCTTCCCTTCCACCACGGCACCCCACCCGCCCCCACCGCGGTGGCTCAGGACTCTCTCCCCCACCCGCGGCATCCCCGGACACCCTCCCCCATCCGTGTCTATCCCGCACGCACCACTTCCCCAACCACAGCACCTCCGGCCCCATCCGCCCCCCCTCCACCCGCAGCATCTGTAGACACCCTCCCCCATCCGCAGTCCCCCCCCCCCCCCCGCACCTGCCCCTCCTGCACCCGAAACACCCCCCCAACTGCCCCTCCCCCACCCTCGGACCCCCTCCACCATCCGTGTCTCCCCTGCATCCGCCACTCCCCCAACCACAGCACCTACTAGGCGATTCATCGTGCCTTGCGTGCGCTGTTCACACCGTCGCTACGACCCCTTAACCATCGCACGCCCTTTGTACGTGCAATATTTAACCAATCACAAAATTAAGTTTGGAGGTAATACTCCATATAATAAATATATTGCATGCCCCAAGGCCGTGCAAGGGTTAAGGGGGCGTAGCCCCTTGCGATGGTGTGAATAGCGCCCGTAGAACGCGATGAGCCATCTTGTATATGTATGTATATATATATATATATATATATATATTGCCCTTCTGCCTTTGTTTCAGCATGTTGCATGGTATTTGTGATTTTACCATTCATAAGAGCTGATAGGATGATGGTCCAGTCATTGGGCATTGTGGATTTGTATGGCTGGAAACAATAAAGTCCACCAGAGATGATCATTTCACGACCAAACGTGGAACAAGGAGAATATTTCATGGAAAAGTTTGGAAAATCTTGCTCACAGTCTGCGCCAGCGTCCAGCAGCGCTCATGTGCCCCAGCACATGGCGCAGGTGATTCACCCCATGTTAGATGGTCAGAACTTGGCCAGTCCATGCTTGGAAAGTGATCCTGTCACTCAGCTTCTGGCGTTAGTGTACCTAGGACACATCACTTACAGACCCTCCAACATGACCCGCCCAACTAGGTACAAAATGCTCTGTTTCTGGACTTCCCTCTTAATTTATGGATTTCCATCACCTGTGTTGAACTAGTTAAATGATAAGAAAGCTGTTTCTTCACAGGTGATGGCAATAATAAATTAGAGGGAAGTCCAGAAACAGAGCATTTTGTACCTAGTGGGGCGGGTCATGTTGGAGGGTATGCACTTATCTGCTGTTGGTTGTTATCCCACTAAACATTAACAGAATAATATAAGGAGACAGGGGGAGGGGCCCAGGTTCAGTAAATTTATTGTAAGTCTATATATGTTGAGATTTGTAGAGAGAGAGAAAAAAAAATCAGTTTTTCGCCCTGTCCAATGAATAATTAATGTCTCCACCTCTGCTCCGCTCTCAATTACCAGCCATTAGCTGTGATCAATAATTAATGATCCTTCTGGTCTCTGGGTGGGTACGTTATCTGCTGCACTCAGTTTGATCAATCCATTGATTGATCGAGAAGCTGAGGTGATTTAACTCCTCCTGGCTTCCTGGGTTACAGTGTGATTGTCCCAGCTGCCTCCTGGTCACAGGCACATTGGGGGGTAGATATGATGAAAACCTAGATGTGGTCCTTAGCGTTCAACAAAACACTTGCTCTCATCTTGTAACCTGTATCAGAAAGATTGTCCTCCTTTCAGTGTACCAAGAGCTTATAATCTAGTGACTGCATTATACTATTTTCTCTAACGTCCTAAGTGGATGCTGGGGACTCCGTAAGGACCATGGGGATTAGCGGCTCCGCAGGAGACTGGGCACAAAAGTAAAGCTTTAGAACCACCTGGTGTGCACTGGCTCCTCCCCCCATGACCCTCCTCCAAGCCTCAGTTAAGATTTTGTGCCCGAACGAGAAGGGTGCACACTAGGTGGCTCTCCTGAGCTGCTTAGTGAAAAGTTTAGTTTTAGGTTTTTTATTTTCAGTGAGACCTGCTGGCAACAGGCTCACTGCATCGAGGGACTAAGGGGAGAAGAAGCGAACTCACCTGCGTGCAGAGTGGATTGGGCTTCTTAGGCTACTGGACATTAGCTCCAGAGGGACGATCACAGGCCCAGCCTGGATGGGTCCCAGAGCCGCGCCGCCGGCCCCCTTACAGAGCCAGAAGGCAGAAGAGGTCCGGAAAATCGGCGGCAGAAGACGTCCTGTCTTCAACAAGGTAGCGCACAGCACTGCAGCTGTGCGCCATTGCTCTCAGCACACTTCACACTCCGGTCACTGAGGGTGCAGGGCGCTGGGGGGGGGCGCCCTGAGACGCAATAAAAAACACCTTGGATGGCAAAAAATGCATCACATATAGCTCCTGGGCTATATGGATGCATTTAACCCCTGCCAGAATACATAGAAAAACGGGAGATAAGGCCGCCGATAAGGGGGCGGAGCCTATCTCCTCAGCACACTGGCGCCATTTTCCCTCACAGCTCCGTTGGAGGGAAGCTCCCTGTCTCTCCCCTGCAGTCACTACACTACAGAAAGGGTTAAAAAAGAGAGGGGGGGCACTAATTACGCGCAGTATTAAAGATACAGCAGCTATAAGGGGAAAAACACTTATATAAGGTTATCCCTGTATATATATATATAGCGCTCTGGTGTGTGCTGGCAAACTCTCCCTCTGTCTCCCCAAAGGGCTAGTGGGGTCCTGTCCTCTATCAGAGCATTCCCTGTGTGTGTGCTGTATGTCGGTACGTTTGTGTCGACATGTATGAGGAGAAAAATGATGTGGAGACGGAGCAGATTGCCTGTAATAGTGATGTCACCCCCTAGGGGGTCGACACCTGAGTGGATGAACTGTTGGAAGGAATTACGTGACAGTGTCAGCTCTGTCTAAAAGACAGTGGTTGACATGAGACAGCCGGCTACTCAGCTTGGGCCTGTCCAGATGTCTCATAGGCCGTCAGGGGCTCTAAAGCGCCCGTTACCTCAGATGGCAGATATAGACGACGACACGGATACTGACTCCAGTGTCGACGGTGAAGAGACAAATGTGACTTCCAGTAGGGCCACACGTTACATGATTGAGGCAATGAAAAATGTTTTACACATTTCTGATAATACGAGTACCACCAAAAAGGGGTATTATGTTCGGTGAGGAAAAACTACCTGTAGTTTTCCTGAATCTGAGAAATTAAATGAGGTGTGTGATGATGCGTGGTTTTCCCCCGATAACAACTGATAATTTCTAAAATGTTATTGGCATTATATCCTTTCCCGCCAGAGGTTAGGGTGCGTTGGGAAACACCCCCTAGGGTGGATAAAGCGCTCACACGCTTGTAAGGGCTCTACCCTCTCCTGAGATGGCCGCCCTTAAGGATCCTGCTGATAGAAAGCAGGAGGGTATCCTAAAATGTATTTACACACATACTGGTGTTATACTGCGACCAGCAATCGCCTCAGCCTGGATGGGCAGTGCTGGGTTGGCGTGGTCGGATTCCCTGACTAAAAATATTGATAACCTAGATAGGGACAGTATATTTTTGCCTATAGAGCATTTAAAAGATGCATTTCTATATATGCGTGATGCACAGCGGAATATTTGCCGACTGGCATCAAGTCTAAGTGCGTTGTCCATTTCTACCAGTAGAAGGTTATGGACACGTCAGTGGTCAGGTGATGCGTTTCTCTTTCATCCATCTGGGGGACGCTGCGCCATTACTTGTGGGTTAGAGGTGTGTGGTTGTGGAGTTTGGCACAGAACTATTAAAACCTGACTCCTCCCCCCTCTAACCCCTCCCATCTCCTTCCTGTCTAGCCAGTACCTCAGTTTTTGTTTTGTGCCTGTGGAGTACAGACACAGATTTTTTTCTCTGAAGATTTTAGTTAGGTTTTTTTCTTATTTTATGATTTGAGTGCCTAGTCCCTGTATACAGGTGACAGGTACTACTAGAGTGGGGTTAGATAGAAGTCCCACTCTATAATCTGCTGCTGGAGGTCACCATACTTCGGTCACTGGGGCTGGATTCCTATTTCTAAGAAGTCGGCAGTGAGAAGGTACAGGATAGACACAATCTGTCTCTGACAGTATTGGTCTATCCTTCCCTATATCTATCTATATTTTTCATATAGATATATATATTTGATTTTATTTTTATTACTTGAGTGTCCCCCCTCCATTCCTCCCCCCCCAACCTCCCGCACAAGCATTTATTTATTTCTGCTACAGGGGGGTCACCTCTGAGTAGCCCGGGAGAGTGGTGAGTCACTCCCTGGGGGTTTACTAGATGCTGCCGAACAGAGCCGCTGTAAGTAGCGGCGCGCGGGAGCCACTACCGATCGAGCCGCTGTACATAGCGGCGTGCGGGAGCCACTGCTAGAACAACAGATGCTGTAGGTAACGGCACCCGGGAGCCGCTTCCCGAAGAGACACGCTGTATGTAGCGGTGCGCGGGAGCCGCTACCCGAACACAGAATCTGCAGACTTCCGGTTATAGCGCGCCTATGCTGAGCTACCCGGCGCTTACTTGCTTCAAAGAAGGGATTCCCACCCTGCACTACCTCACACACTCTGATCCAGCGTCTACAGAGCCGGGCGCCATTTTCTCCAGAGGCAGTACGGGGGACGCGGTGCAGCACACAGCACACAACTTGGAAAATGTTTCAGTACTACTCACCCTGTTTATTCAGGGGGGATCACCTAACAGCAAGTATACTTTGGGGGCATTGTGTTATTCTATACAGAGATCTGTGGTATAGAGGGACCTGGGTTCAATCCTAGTGTCACCTAGAGGATTTCTATTAAAGTTAACAGTATTTGTTTCAATATAAATTACACAGTATGCTTCACAATACTGTCCACTACTCTACTGTGTTTATAGTTCTTTGGTAGTGCATTTGTTTAAAAAAAAAAAAAAGACAGATCTACAAGGGGGAAGACACCCTCGGGGGTTTAAATTGCCTGCGTACAATGTGAACGGACATGTTCTGGTGCATCTGGGGTGGTCCAACAGGGAAGTTCTGCGGACCTGTCTCTGTGGACTCAAAAAATATGGGCACATGTATTACTAATTTAACTCAATCCCTAAACAAGTTTATAAACTCTGCCGGCAGTTTTTCTGATACAACACGGCCACAACCGTTGCCCGCTATAACTTTATGGGGGAGGAGTTGGAGTCATTTCCATGGGAAAATGGGGACGTAGACCCAGAGTGGGACGAAGTTTCGGTCTGGGAAAGTGATTGGTCTAATAACTCAGGTGTTAGAGTGCTGATAGACACCATCCGTCAGACTATTACTAACAGGGATATTTTAAAGGAGCCCTAACTTAAGCCGGTTTCTCGTTCCCAAGTCCCTCAGAAGTTAAAATTTCTATATTCTTTTACAGAAAACAGCCCCAAAGGTAGACGCTTCCATTTTCCATTTAGCAGGAGCTACGGCTATTCCTTCGGTACAGTCGGTGACATTGAAAGATCCTACAGATAGGACGATGGCAGCAATGCCTAAATCTGTTTTCTTCATCACGATTCTAGCTGGCGCTTGGATCCTCAGGGCCGCGGATGACTGACTAACACAGATCATATCTGGAATGCAGTCTGACGATCCATCAGAAGACATTCAATTAGCAGAACAAATTTCGGCTTACTTATGTGGGTGAGACCTTGATTGATTCTACTACGCGGCGCTCCCGTATTTCTGCCTTGACAGTGTCAGCAAGACGGTCTCTTTGGCTTCGGGTTTGGAATGCCGATTGTGACTCCAAACAGACCTTGGCGGCGGTACCCTTTGAAGGTGAGTTCTCTTTGGGTCGGAATCAAAGAAGATTATTTCAGCTACTACAGAAGGGCAGGAGCCCCTTTCTTCTGGCGGTTCCTCCGAAACCGAATACTACAAGGGATCATTCCTTTCATGTACAGGACAGCGGTAGTTCCATTCCTTTCGTGCTGTCTCCACATATCCATGAAAAGAGTTTCAGAGGTGGAAGTAAACCTTCCGACAGACCTACTGCATGACGCCGGAGGGAGCAGTGACGGTTGGGACTCGGTTACTACAGTTCAACGAAGGGCGGCTCCTGTCGAAACCAGATAGGTGGGTGACGAAGGTCATATCCAAAGGATATACGTTAGATCTCGAGGAACCAGTCCCATATCGTGTGTTCTTCTCTTCTCTTCCAAACGGTCCCTCCAGATGTCGAGCTTTTCATCATGCAACAGCCACTCTTCTACGAAATGAAGTAAAAGTTTTCTAGTTCCCACTCCGCAGAGAGGTCGGGGATTGTACTCGTGGACAAACTAGACTGTTAGTTTCAACAAAAGCTCAGAATGGACTCCATCCACTCGATTATCATCGCCATGGAACCAGGGGGATATTTGGCTTCATTAGACATAAGACGCCTATCTGCTTGTTCCTATTGATAGTACTCTTCCCTTTGGCTTATCCACGGCTTCTCCGGTATTCACAAAGATCATGGACCATGCGGTGGCAGTGTCAGGAAGTCAACATTACTCTGTATTTGGATGATCTGTTACTCAGGATACCGTCAGAGTTGATTCTTCAACAGAACTTGCGTTTCACAATAGAGACTCTACAGCCATTCGGTTCAATAATAAATTGTCCAAAAGTCGTCTTGGCTTCCTTCTCAAAAAATAATTTTCTGGGACTCTTATTCGATACCAACAACCAGAAAGTATTTCTTCCTCAGTCAGGACATACAGTCCCGAATTTGAACACTGCGGCATTTACAGGTGGTTTCGGTTCTCCGATACATGCAGGTGTTAGACGAGATGGTGGCAACCTTCGAGGCAGTTCCATATACCAGGTTCATGCTCGACTCCTTCAGGCGCAGATTCTCATCCGTTGGACTCGTACAGGAACTTATCTCCACTTACAGCTGTTCCGCTTGTTGGTACAGACTTGTCAGTTGCTTTGCTGGTGGCTTTACAGCTCCAATTTAACAAAAGTTCAGTTCACATTTTGGCCTTGGGTGATGGTCACTACTGATGTCAACCTCATAGGTTGGAGTACGGCTTTTCAGACTCTTCAATTTCAGGGGTTCTGGGTCAGTCAAAGAGTAGAAGTTGCAGATCAACATCTTGGAGTTGAGGACAATCCGGTAGACACTACTGCAGATTCAAACCAGAGTACAGGGTCATCCAGTGCGGATTCAGTCCGACACCACCATGGCAGTTACTTACATAAACAAGCAAGGAGACACTCGAAGCTGATCTGCCTTGACACGATCAGATTCTCCTATGGTCGGAACATTGGGTTCCGGCCAGACCCGCGATTCACATGCCAGGACTCGAGACCTGAAAAGTGGATTTCTTAAGCCGTCACACGGTGCATCCGGGAGAGTGGGAACTTCACCGGGTGGGGTTTCTGACTCTAGTAGCCCGGTCTGGGATGCCCGATGTAGATCTGATGGCGTCTCGTCTCAACAATAAATTTCATCTCTACGGGTCGTGTACTCAGGACCCTCAAGCAATTTTAATCGGAGCACTGATGGCGCTGTGGCACTTTCAACTGAGATATGTGCCACCACTTCCACTGATCCCAAGTCTGCTTCAACGCATTCAGAGAGACGGTCTTCCAATCATTCTGGTGGCCCCAGATTGGCCAAACTGACAGTGGTACGCTCTTCTGCGCACTGTGGTCATTAGGGAACCATTCCGACTCCCTCTGCATCCACATCTTATGATTCAAGGAACATCTCACCACCCAGTTTGGATCGGCTGGTTTTCTTAAAGTTTTATTCCCGTCCTGTTGTGTAAATTATGATTCATGCCGGTGGCTTCTGGAATTACCACAGACTGTGGCATATTTACATTGCTTGGTGTAAAAAGCGTGGTTTACTACCGGATTTGTTTAGAGTTCCTTGTCTGTTATTCTTCCTTTAGGAGGGTCTCAATAAGGGTCTGAGACTTTCTTCACAAATGGGTCAGGCTTCTGCCTTGTCGGTTCTTTTTCAAAAGAGACTGGCTATCATTCCAGACGTTCTCACGTTCCATCAGGGATTTCTGCGGATTTAACCACTTTTTGTTCCTCCGGTTATTCCCTGGGACTTTAACTTAGTCCTTACGGATCTACATTGAGCCTTTGGCGAACGTTCCGCTGTTGTCTTTATATTAAAAATTGCCTCCGCAAGATGAGTATCTGTATTGGAAGCTATGGTCTTGCAGACCACCCTTGTTGGTTTTTCAGGAAAATCGGGTGGTTCTGCGAACAAAACCTTCCTTCTGAAGGTTGTGTCAGCGTTTCATCTAATCAGGACATCGTCCCTTCAGCGTTTACTTCTTCATCGTCCCTCTAGCGTTTACTCCCTTTCCTTCCAGGGAGGATTCCCAGTTGACTTGTAGATGTCCTTAGGGCCTTACGGATTTCTTTATCTCGTGCGGATTCTATCCATCAAACGGATGCTTTGTTGGTTTTTGATTGATGCGTCCAAAACGAGATTGGACAACTTCCAAGTACACTATGGCTCGTTGGGTAACTTCGGTCAGCAAACAGTCTTCTGATGTTTCAATTCCTAAATCGATCCGAGCTCCTTCGCCTCGAGCTGTTGGAGTTTTTCTTGGGCTGTTCGCGGGGTTACATCTATAGAGCAGCTGTGTCGGGCGGCGACCTGCTCGTCTGTGCATACGTTTAAACAGTTTTACAGTTTTCAGACTTTCGGTTTGTAGACTGCCTTTGTTGGGCGTCACTTTTTGCGGACGGCTATGCCGTCCCCGTCTCCCTCCTCTTATTAGCTTGCTTTGGGAAATCCCACAAGTAATGGCGCAGCGTCCCCCAGATGGATGAAAGAGAAAAGGTGATTTTTGTTACTTACCGTAAAATCTCTTTCTCTGATTCCATCTGGGGGACGCTGCGATCCCTCCCAGATGTTTGTCTGGTTTAACCAGTTAATTTTCTTTGATCTATCTCCTTTGGCTTGGCTAAACGTTAACTGAGGTACTGGCTAGACAGGAAGGAGATGGGAGGGGTTAGAGGGGGGAGGAGTCAGGTTTTAATAGTTCTGTGCCAAACTCCACAACCACACACCTCTAACCCACAAGTAATGGCGCAGCGTCCCCCAGATGGAATCAGAGAAAGAGATTTTACGGTAAGTAACAAAAATCACCTTATTCCAAACGGCATTTGGAAGTATTGCCTTATTAAAGGGAGGAGTTATTTGGGGTCGGTCTTTCAGACCTGGTGGCCACGGCAACAGCTGGGAAATCCACGTTTGTACCCCAGGTCGCCTCTCAGCATGAGAAGACTCCGTATTATCAGGCGCAGTCTTTTCGTGGACAAGCGGGCAAAAGGTTCCTCATTTCTGCCCCGTGATAGAGGGAGAGGAAAAAGGCTGCAGAAATCAGCCAGTTCCCAGGAACAGAAACCCTCTCCCGCCTCTGCCAAGCCCTCAGTATGACGCTGGGGCTTTACAAGCAGAATCAGGCACGGTGGGGGGCCCGTCTCAATGAATTTCAGCGCGCAGTGGGCTCACTCGCAAGTAGACCCCTGGATCCTTCAGGTGATATCTCAGGGGTACAAATTGGAATTCGAGACGTCTCCCCCTCGCCGTTTCCTAAAGTCGGCTTTACCGATGTCTCCTTCTGACAGGGAGACAGTTTTGGAAGCTATTCACAAGCTGTATTCCCAGCAGGTGATAATCAAGGTACCCCTCCTGCAAAAGGGAACGGGGTATTATTCCACACTGTTGTGGTACCGAAGCCGGACGGCTCGGTGAGACCGATTCTAAATCTAAAATCTTTGAACACTTACATACAGAGGTTCAAATTCAAGATTGAGTCACTCAGAGCAGTGATTGCGAACCTGGAAGAAGGGGACTACATGATGTCTCGGGACATCGAGGATGCTTACCTTCATGTCCAAATTTACCCTTCTCACCAAGGGTACCTCAGGTTTATGGTACAGAACTGTCACTATCAGTTCAGACGCTGCCGTATGGATGGTCCACGGCACCCCGGGTCTTTACCAAGGTAATGGCCGAAATGATGATATTCCTTCGAAGGAAGGGAATTTTAGTTATCCCTTACTTGGACGATTCCCTGATAAGGGTAAGATCCAGGGAACAGTTGGAGGTCGGTGTAGCACTATCTCAGGTAGTGTTGCGGCAGCACGATTGGATTCTCAATATTCCAAAATCGCAGCTGGTTCCGACGACTCGTCTTCTGTTCCTAGGGATGATCCTGGACACAGTCCAGAAAAAGGTGTTTCTCCCGGAGAAGAAAGCCAGGGAGTTATCCGAGCTAGTCAGGAACCTCCTAAAACCGAGCCAAGTCTCAGTGCATCAATGCACAAGGGTTCTGGGTAAAATGGTGGCTTCCTACGAAGCAATCCCATTCGGCAGATTCCACGCAAGAACTTTCCAGTGGGACCTGCTGGACAAATGGTCCGGGTCGCATCTTCAGATGCATCAGCGGATAACCCTGTCACCAAGAACAAGGGTGTCCCTCCTGTGTTGGTTGCAGAGTGCTCATCTTCTAGAGGGCCGCAGATTCGGCATTCAGGACTGGGTCCTGGTGACCACTGATGCCAGCCTGCGAGGCTGGGGAGCAGTCACACAGGGAAGGAATTTCCAGGGCTTATGGTCAAGCCTGGAGACATCACTTCACATAAATATCCTGAAGCTAAGGGCCATTTACAATGCTCTAAGCTTAGCAAGACCTCTGCTTCAAGGTCAGCCGGTGTTGATCCAGTCGGACAACATCACGGCAGTCACCCACGTAAACAGACAGGGTGGCACAAGAAGCAGGAGGGCAATGGCAGAAGCTGCAAGGATTCTTCGCTGGGCGGAAAATCATGTGATAGCACTGTCAGCAATTCCGGGAGTGGACAACTGGGAAGCAGACTTCCTCAGCAGACACGACCTCCACCCGAGAGAGTGGGGACTTCACCCAGAAGTCTTCCACATGATTATAAACCGGTGGGAAAAACTCGACAGGTATTGCGCCAGGTCAAGGGACCCTCAGGCAATAGCTGTGGACGCTCTGGTAACACCGTGGGTGTACCAGTCAGTGTATGTGTTCCCTCATCTGCCTCTCATACCCAAGGTACTGAGATTGATAAGATGGAGAGGAGTAAGCACTATATTCGTGGCTCCGGATTGGCCAAGAAGGACTTGGTAACCAGAACTTCAAGAGATGCTCACGGAGGATCCGTGGCCTCTACCTCTAAGAAGGGACCTGCTCCAGCAAGGACCCTGTCTGTTCCAAGACTTACCGCGGCTGCGTTTGACGGCAGGGCGGTTGAACGCCGGATCCTGAAGGAAAAAAGGCATTCCGGATGAAGTCATCCCTATCCTGATCAAAGCCAGGAAGGATGTAACCCCAAAACATTATCACCGCATTTGGCGAAAATATGTTGCGTGGTGCGAGGCCAGTAAGGCCCGACGGAGGAAATTCAACTGGGTCGATTCCTACATTTCCTGCAAACAGGAGTGTCTATGGGCCTGAAATTGGGGTCCATTAAGGTTCAAATTTCGGCCCTGTCAATTTTCTTCCAAAAAGAACTAGCTTCAGTCCCTGAAGTTCAGACGTTGTAAAAGGGGTACTGCATATACAGCCTCCTTTTGTGCCTCCAGTGGCACCTTGAGATCTCAATGTAGTTTTTGGGTTCCAAAAGTCACATTGGTTTGAACCACTTAAATCTGTGGAGTTAAAATATCTCACATGGAAAGTGGTCATGCTGTTGGCCCTGGCCTGGGCCAGGCGCGTGTCAGAATTGGCGGCTTTATCCTGTAAAAGCCCTTATCTGATTTTCCATTCGGACAGGGCGGAATTGAGGACTTGTCCTCAGTTTCTCCCTAAGGTGGTTTCAGCGTTTCACCTGAACCAGCCTATTGTGGTGCCTGCGGCTACTAGGGACTTGGAGGACTCCAAGTTGCTAGACGTTATCAGGGCCCTGAAAATATATGTTTCCAGGACGGATGGAGTCAGAAAATCTGACTCGCTGTTTATCCTGTATGCATCCAACAAGCTGGGTGCTCCTGCTTCTAAGCAGACTATTGCTCGTTGGATTTGTAGTACAATTCAGCTTGCACATTCTGTGGCAGGCCTGCCACAGCCAAAAATCTGTAAATGCCCACTCCACAAGGAAGATGGGCTCATCTTGGGCGGCTGCCCGAGGGGTCTCGGCTTTACAACTTTGCCGAGCAGCTACTTGGTCAGGAGCAAATACGTTTGTAAAATTCTACAAAATTGATACCCTGGCTGAGGAGGACCTGGAGTTCTCTCATTTGGTGCTGCAGAGTCATCCGCACTCTCCCGCCCGTTTGGGAGCTTTGGTATAATCCCCATGGTCCTTACGGAGTCCCCAGCATCCACTTAGGACGTTAGAGAAAATAAGAATTTACTTACCGATAATTCTATTTCTCGTAGTCCGTAGTGGATGCTGGGCGCCCATCCCAAGTGCGGATTGTCTGCAATACTGGTACATAGTTATTGTTACCAAAAAATCGGGTTATTGCTGTAGTGAGCCATCTTTTCTAGAGGCTCCTCTGTTATCATGCTGTTAACTGGGTTTAGATCACAAGTTATATGGTGTGATTGGTGTGGCTGGTATGAGTCTTACCCGGGATTCAAAATCCTTCCTTATTGTGTACGCTCGTCCGGGCACAGTATCCTAGCTGAGGCTTGGAGGAGGGTCATGGGGGGAGGAGCCAGTGCACACCAGGTGGTTCTAAAGCTTTACTTTTGTGCCCAGTCTCCTGCGGAGCCGCTAATCCCCATGGTCCTTACTGAGTCCCCAGCATCCACTACGGACTACGAGAAATAGAATTATCGGTAAGTAAATTCTTATTTAATGTTCCAGTAAGACTGGAAATCCAAATTGACTTCTCGCTCTGGACATATCACCCAAGTCACCCTGGCATTGCTCCTAGGGGCTTATTCCATGGGAAGTGTGAGTGTCAATGGAACATCGGTTAGGAAAGGACTAACCGTACAGCAGGACATAACTGATATTATTTATTGAGTATATGTGTCAGTAATTGTTAGCTCAGTCATGAGGTTACTGTACCTATCTCATTTTCATTAGCCAAGGAAAGATGCACTAGGCATACAACAGCCCACCCAAACTGGCTATGAGAAAACTGAGGATGGGGTCTCTTCAGAACCCAATTGTCCATTAGTCAATTACCTCATCTAGGACCAAGCAGGCACTGAGAGACCCTGCTTACTCAAACTGGTTTATGTGTTTCTTGCCAAGCATTACGTCTTAATGCTTGGCTACTTTATTAGATTATTTCTCTAGCATCCATAAGGGATATTGGGGAGACTTAGTATGATGGGGTATAGACGGGGTCCAAAGGAGCCGGTGCACTTTAAATTTCTTCACTGAATGTGCTGGCTTCTCACCTCCAACCTCCCCCCCCCCCCCTCCCCACAGGCAGTTTAGAAAAAAGTGCCTCAGGAGAGGATGCACATCTCTGAGCTCCGGAGAGTTTTCTTCAATTTCTTTTTAACGTTTGTTATTGTCGATATGCTGTCTTGGCACCAGCATACCTGCACCGTGGGAGTTTGGGGGGGGGGCACCGGCCTTGCGAGGTGCAGAGCCGCTTCCCCGCTGCAGGACCACCGTCCTGAGGGGTTGTTGTTTAGCAAGGCACTGCGCCTTGGCTGTCACAACCGCTGCTCGCTGCACACCCTTAACACTGCCTGAAGGTGACATCTGTGGTGAGTACAAACCGGGGGCCCCACTAGGGGGGTCCCCTGGTTCAAAGTGCGGCTGAACGCGGGTGCGGCGTACGGGACCCTCCTGGGGGAGTCCCGCTAGGGTCCCCCGTGTAGACTGGCTGACAATTATTTGAACTAGCACTTGTGTTATGTTTTTGAGCAAATGGGAGACATTGGCAGTATAAATAATCACTATAGCTCTGGCGCCATTGGAGGGGGCGGACCTACTCCAGAGTGGGACAAGCAGCATTTTGGCACCTTCCTCTGCTTAATGCAGCCACAGACAGCACACACAGCGCTTCCTGCCTTACAAGCCACGCTGGAATACTGGTATAGGGTGTAGCAAAGGGGGAGAGGCGCTATTGTACACTATCTGGGTCCTCTACAGGACAGACATTATTAGTGTTTACTGTGTTATATGGGGCTGTACAGCTCGGGTGTGCAGGTGTCCTTCTTTGTGTGTCTCCTCTCACATACAGTAAGGGCAGGCTTGAGATATTACTGTCTGTGTGTATGTTATTGTGCTTACTGTGAAACATGAGTAAACACAAGCTGTGCAATGTATGTCACACTAGATTCTCTCCAGTATCATCTGATTCTGTTTCTTGTGAACAATGCAGCCAATCTTCACAAATCAGTGAAGGGGCTGGAGGAGAGGGTCCAGAACCCGCATGGCTAGTGTCTCTGAAAAATGTGATGTCTGATATGTCATCCCAGCTCACTGATAATGTTCTGAAGACTCAGCTACTACAACAGGCTGTTGCAGATTTAGCTGCTATGGCTGATGTTACACAGCCCTCCTCCTCTCATGAGGGACCACAGGAGCGTGGTTTGCCTGCTCTACTATCTGACACAGATGAGGATATACAGGAGGATGGGGAGGACTTGGACCCCGATAGTGGGGATACCGATTCTGCTCAGGGTATTGAACCCCTAATTCTATACGGGATGTGTTAAAGCTCTCTCTAGAGGACGCTGCGTCACAGCAGTCATTTTTCTTTACACAAAACAAGCCTAAGATGACCAATTCAAGTTGGCCTGGAAAAATCCAGACAAAAAATTCCAAGTGTCCAAAAAGTTTTTGCGCACTTTCCCATTTGCTCCTGAAGGTAGGAAATTTTATGTGGAACCCCCGGGGGTTGATGTATTAGTCTCTCGGCTGTCCAAAAAGGTGGTGATGCCTGCCCCGTGCTCCTTTACTATAAAGGATCCTGGGGATAGGAAAATAAAGGCTACACTCAAGTCTATTTACATGGTTGCAGGTGTATTGCAACGGCCGGTCATTACGGGTTGCTGGATGACCCATGCCATTCATTCATGGGCCACTCAAATTCAGGCGGGCCTCTCCAGGGCTATGCCCCTGGTCACTATGGTGACCCTCATAAAGCACATTCAGGACACTACATGCGTCCTCTGTGATTCCCTCAAGCAGATGGGGAACATTAATGCTAGGACCTCTGCCATGGCAGTGTCGGTGCGCCAGGCCTTGTGGTTTCGTCAGTGGATAGCGGACGCGGAATCCAAACACAGTGTGGAATCCTTCCCCTTTTCAGGGGAATGGCTCTTTGGGGTTGAATTGGATACGTGGATTTCAAAAGTAACGTCTGTACAGTCTTTTTGGTCTCACAGATTTCGATCTAAGGCCAGAGGTGCTTCCAATGCGACTAGAGGCACCAGAGGTAAGTCAAGAAAGCCAGCAAGCACCAGCTCTCAGGAACAGACCACCAATTTTGCTTCCACTAAGGCCTCAGCATGATGGTGCCCACCCACCCCGAGGGGATCTCGAGGTGGGAGCTCGACTGTGTCACTTCAGACGCGTCTTGGAGGCTTCCTGCGATGATACCTGGGTCAGGGATCTCGTTTCTCAAGGCTACAAGCTGGAGTTCGACAGTGCTCCTCCCCAACGATCTTTCAAATCAAGCTTACCAGCTTTGGAAGATATGCAGGTTACGTTGCAACAGGCCATCCTAAAGTTGGTCCAGTCCCACGTCATTGTTCCAGTACCAATACCACAACAAGGCAAGGGTTATTACTCCAACCTGTTTGTGGTTCCGAAACTGGACGGTTCGGTAAGACCCATTTTGAATCTAAAGTCCTTGAATCCTTACCTGAAGGTGTTCAAGTTCAAAATGGAATCCTTGCGAGCAGTGATTGCAGGCCTGGAAGAACAGGAATTCATGGTTTCCTTGGATATTAAGGACGCCTTCCTCTATATTCTGATTTGGCCAACTTATCAGGCGTACCTGAGGTTTGCCCTGCTGGACGATCACTACCAATACCAGGCACTGCCCTTCAGCCTGTCCACAGCTCCGAGGGTGTTCACAAAGGTGATGGTGGAGATGATGTTCCAGCCCCGGGTCCAGGGAGCCAATATTGTCCCTTACCTGGAAGATCTTCTGATCAAAGCTAGAGCCAGGGAGCTTTTGTTGCTCCATATCGACCGCACTATCCAACTTCTGTAACACCATGGGTGGATCCTAAACTTACAGAAGTCCCACCTGAAGCCGACTCAGCGGCTCCTGTTCCTGGGGATGTTGCTGGATACTGTGGCCCAGAAGGTGTTCCTACCAGAGGACAAGGTGAGAATACTTCAGGAGATGGTCCGCATGGTGCTCCGACCTACTCAAGTGTCCATCCATCTTTGCATAAGATTGTTGGGAAAGATGGTTGCCTCATACGAGGTGATCCAATATGGGAGGTTCCATGCCAGGACTTTTCAGCTGGATATCCTGAGCAAATGGTCCACATCACATCTTCAGATGCACTGGTTGATACGGCTGTCGCCTCAGGCCAGAATTTCCCTCCTGTGGTGGCTGCAATCCTCCAATCTCCCTGAAAGACAGAGTTTCGGTATTCAGGATTGGATCATCCTCACAACGGATGCGAGTCTGAGAGGATGGGGAGCTGTCACCGAAGGGGCGCAGTTCCAGGGCAGGTGGTCAGCCCACAAAGCCCCCCTTCCGATCAACATTCTGGAACTTCGGGTGATCTACAGTGCTCTGCTTTAGTCCTCTCCTCTGCTCAAGGATCACGCGATCCAAGTGCAGTCGGACAACGTACATAAATCGGCAAGGAGGAACAAAAAGCAGAGCCTGCATGCGAGAGGTGTCAAGAATACTCCTCTGGGTGGAAAGAAATGCAAAAGCAATGTCGGCAATCTTCATTCCGGGTGTGGACAACTGGGAAGTGGATTTCCTGAGTCGTCACGATCTCCACCCAGGGGAGTGTGGTCTCCACCATCAGGTGTTCCAACAGATCATCCACTGGTGGGGCTGCCCACAGATAGACATGATGGCTTCTCGTCTCAACAAGAAGCTTCTCTGGTATTGCTCACAAACCAGGGACCCTCAGGTGAGGGCAGTAGATGCATTGACGTTGCCTTGGCCTTACCGGCTGGTCTACCTGTTTTCTCTGATTCCGTTGCTCCCAAGGGTGCTCAAGCACATCAGGGAGTCCAGGCAATTCTGATTGCCCCGGATTGGCCTCGAAGGGCGTGGTACGCGGATCTTCTGGACATGTCTGTCGAAGACCCTTGGCCTCTACCTCTCAGAAGAGATCTTCTTCAACAAGGACCGTCCGTCTACCCGGACTTACGGTGACTTCGTTTGACGGCATGGAGGTTGAGCGGAACATCTTAGCTCACAAGGGCTTTTCCAAAAAGGTTATTGCTACCATGGTTCAGGCCAGGAAGCCTGTGACATCAAAACACTATCATATCTGGAGAAGATATGCCTCTTGGTGTGAGGAACGCACGTATTCGCCTGCGGAGTTCCACTTCGGACGATTCCTGCAGGCTGGTGTGGATAAAGGCTTACGTTTGGGTTCCATTAAGGTCCAGATTTCAGCTCTCTCCATTTTCTTCCAGAAGAAATTGGCAGTGTTGCCAGAAGTTCAGACCTTCTTGCAAGGGGTACTCCACATACAACCTCCTTTTGTGCCGCCTACAGCACCCTGGGATTTGAATGTGGTGTCCTCCTGGTTTGAGCCTCTGATGACGGTAGAAGACAAGTACCTCACATGGAAGACGGTGATGTCACTGGCCCTGGCTTCTGCTCGACGTCTCAGAATTGGGGGCCTTATCGTGTAAAAGTCCGTACTTGGGGGATCGCTCGCTAACAACTTTTTGCAGCGCTGTGATCAGGTTAAAACTCGTCAAAACTGCTCATGCATATGCACTGCAATGCGCAGGTGCGTTGTACGGGTACAAAGAGGATCAGTATTGGGTGATGGATTTAACGAAGAATACATTCGCACAGTCGATTGCAAGGTGATTGACAGAAAGAGGGCGTTTATGGGTGTCAACTGACCGTTTTCTGGGAGTGTTGGGGAAAACGCAGGCGTGTCCAAGTGTTTGCAGGGCGGGTGTCTGACGTCAATTCCGGGACCAAAAAGACTGGAGTGATCGCAGCGGCTGAGTAAGTCCAGAGCTACTCAGAAACTGCACAAACTGTTTTTGTACCGCTCGGCTGCAAAGTTGTTCGCACACTTGCAAAGCGAAAATACACTCCCGCATAGGCGGCGACTATCTGATCGCAGCGCTGCAAAAATTTGCTAGCGAGCGATCAAATTGGAATGACCCTCTTGGTCTTTTACAAGGACCGGACGGAGCTCCGGACTAGACAGCAGTTCCTGCCGAAGGTTGTCTCCGCGTTTTACCTAAATCAACCTATTGTGGTTCCGTCCAGTTCTGATACCTCTGCTCCTCCAGAGGCATTGGATGCTGTGCGTGCCTTGAAGATCTAGGTCAAGCGAACAGCTCGGATCAGAAAGACGGATTCCTTGTTCGTACTCTATGATGCACAAAAAAAAGGTTTTTCTTCTTCCAAGTAGTCCATTGCTCGTTGGATTAGGCTTACTATCCAACAGGCCTATGTGTCGGCAGCCTTACCTGTTCCTAAGTCTCTGAAGGCCCACTCTACAAGATCGGTGGGCTCTTCCTGGGCGGCTGCCCGTGGAGCCTTGCAACTCTGCCGAGCTGCTACCTGGTCGGGGAAGAACACCTTTGATACCCTGGCCAAAGAGGATACCCAGTTTGGGCAGGCGGTGCTGCAGCAGTCTCCGCACGTTCCCGCCCGTTCTGGAAGCTTTGAGTTGTCCCCATCTTACTAAGGTGGTCATTCCGAGATGTTCGCTCGCTAGCAGTTTTTAGCAGCCGTGCAAACACATTGCTGCCGCCCACTGGGGAGTGTATTTTCGCTTTGCAGAAGTGCGAACGCCTGTGCAGCAGAGCGCCTGCAAAAATATTTAGTGCAAAACAAGACCAGCCCTGTACTTACTCTTCGTGTGCGTTGATTCTAACATTGGATGGTTGGCTTTTGACGTCACACACCCGCCCTGCATTCGCCCAGCCACGCCTGCGTTTTCCCTGGCACGCCTGCATTTTTCTAAGCAATCCCTGAAAACGGTTAGTTGACCCCCAGAAACACCCCTTTCCTGTCAATCTTCTTGCGGCCGCCAGTGCGAATGAAAACGTCGCTAGAACCTGTGCCAAACCACAAAGGACTTTGTACCCATACGTTGCGCGTGCGCATTGTGGTGCATGCGCAGAAATTCTGTTTTTACACTGATCGCTGCGTTGCGAACAATGGCAGCTATCGATCAACTCGGAATGACCCCCTAAGTCTCCCCAATATCCCTAATAGATGCTAGAGAAAATAAGATTTTAATTATCTACCGTTAAATCCTTTTCTCGTAGTCCATAAGGGATATTGGGCGCCCGCCTCAATGCGTTGACTTTTCTGCAGGTTCTTTTTTATGTGGTTACCTGTTCAGCTTTTGCGGTTGTTGTTACCAGCTGTTGCTAGTCGTTGTATGTTCGTAGTGTGCTGGTATTAAATCTCACCACTCTTTGTTGTCATGTTTCCTTCTTTCATATATGTCCTTTCTACTTCGGGCACTGTTTTACCTATAACTGAGCTGTAGGAGGGGGCATAGAGGGGAGGAGCCAGGACACCCAGTGAAGAAGTTTAAAGTGCACCGACTCCTTTGGACCCTGTCTATACCCCATCGTACTAAGTCTCCCCAATATCCTTATGGACAACAAGAAAAGGGTTTACCGGTAGGTAATTAAAATCCTATTTTTTATGTCTATCAATATAGCGTCACGTATTTCCCTGAATTGTATATTATGCCCTCTCATGTATTCTTTACATACCCACACTTGGCGTATTTGGTTCCATTCCAACAAAGGTGGGTATCAATCTTCTGTGGGTATCTTCTGGGGTTTTCTCCACAATCCAGACACCTGCTGTAAGATTACTCCACTTCTGTCCATTGCTCTTAGTGTGTGTTTGTGCGCCCGGAGTATGGAAATTAGATTGTTAGCTCCACTGGCTCAATTGTGGATGCATCTGAATAACATTCTCTGAGTATGGGTCGCTGTGTAATATGTTGCCACTGTGGGCCTTAAATCAGAGGTACACGCAAATCCCACTGTGACTGCCAATCCAACAGATTTGGACGCGCGGTCTGTGCAGTTCTCCAGGCATTCCTGGGATATAACGGGGAGGCTAAGTAAATGTGGGCGTGTCGCATGTTTGTCGCTACTAGTGTGCAGCACAGCCGCTAAAACAGGACGCCATGGTCAGACGGAGAAACTGCACCTGCCGTTGAGCTGGTGTAAGTTTCCGTGGTGTGGCTAAAGACTCACGAGACAGAACTACACCTCCGTAAGAAGCTGCAAGTCTCGTTATTAATAAAATCTGCTTTACATTAGCATAAGACGCAGAAATGGCTGGATCTGTGACTCAGAATCAGCATCAATGTGCTCATTGTGTTTAATAAAATGTTCTAAATGAAAATAAAAAGTAGCATACAGGATATTGGACCCCTAATGTAAATAATACCCTTTTCATTTCAAAAAACCTGGGTCTGACCTGGAGTATTGAACATGATTGCAATCCGTGCCACAGCAGCTTGAAACCTCGCTCACACCGCAGACTGAACCCGGATTATTGGCGGGGCATCCCTCTGCGGGTACTTGGAGATGACAAAATCTCCAAGCGCCGGTGATCTGGCTCTCCATATGCTTTTAACGTGACCAGTGTCGGATTACCTGGGTTACAACGTTCACAATGTGGGCTACCTGGGTCAGTGCTGGGTTCAACCCTGGTAGCTGTGATTTCAGTATGTAGCCCTGCTGTGTAATGTAGCTGTGATGTCAGTATGTAGCCCTACTGTGTGATATAGGCGTGATGTCAGTATGTAGCCCTACTGTGAGATATAGGCGTGATGTCAGTATGTAGCCCTACTGTGTGATATAGGCGTGATGTCAGTATGTAGCCCTACTGTGTGATATAGGCGTGATGTCAGTATGTAGCCCTACTGTGTGATATAGGCGTGATGTCAGTATGTAGCCCTACTGTGTGATATAGGTGTGATGTCAGTATGTAGCCCTACTGTGTGATATAGGCGTGATGTCAGTATGTAGCCCTACTGTGTGATATAGGCGTGATGTCAGTATGTAGCCCTACTGTGTGATATAGGCGTGATGTCAGTATGTAGCCCTGCTGTGTGATATAGGCGTGATGTCAGTATGTAGCCCTACTGTGTGATATAGGCGTGATGTCAGTATGTAGCCCTGCTGTGTGATGTAGCTGTGATGTCAGTATGTAGCCCTACTGTGTGATATAGGCGTGATGTCAGTATGTAGCCCTACTGTGTGATATAGGCGTGATGTCAGTATGTGGCCCTGCTGTGTGATATAGGCGTGATGTCAGTATGTAGCCCTACTGTGTGATATAGGCGTGATGTCAGTATGTAGCCCTGCTGTGTGATATAGGCGTGATGTCAGTATGTAGCCCTACTGTGTGATATAGGCGTGATGTCAGTATGTAGCCCTGCTGTGTGATGTAGCTGTGATGTCAGTATGTAGCCCTACTGTGTGATATAGGCGTGATGTCAGTATGTAGCTCTGCTGTGTGATGTAGCTGTGATGTCAGTATGTAGCCTGCTGTGTGATGTAGCTGTGATGTCAGTATGTAGCCCTACTGTGTGATATAGGCGTGATGTCAGTATGTAGCTCTGCTGTGTGATGTAGCTGTGATGTCAGTATGTAGCCTGCTGTGTGATGTAGCTGTGATGTCAGTATGTAGCCCTGCTGTGTAATGTAGCTGTGCTGTCAATATGTAGCCTGCTGTGTAATATAGGTGCAATGTCAGTGTGTATCCCTGCTGTGTAATGTAGCTGTGATGTCAGTATCAGGGGCGGTACTGTGGGAGGCAATGGAGTCGGCTGCCGCCGGGCTCCTGACCTGCAGGGGGCACTTCTCCATTGCCTCCCACCCGACAATCCATCGCCGCACCTGACTGTTGCTATGTCCCCACAGTGGCCTGCACTCACCTCTTCAGTGGGTTGCTGCCGCGATCGGAGCTTAGCTCCGACCAGGCAGCGTTTGGTAACAGCACGCAGCACAGCCTGTACCACTGATGCTGCAGCCCGTGCTGATTCTCCGTTCTCTCAGTGGCTGGGCTATGCAGCACTTCCTCCTCGTACTGCAAGCCCCGCCCACTGCATGACATCGTGAAAGGGGCGGGGCCATCACTGCTGCTGTCTTGTCACATGCAATACTGAGGCAGGAAAAGGTGGGAGAAAGAAGTAGCAAAGGAAGGGGAATAAAGAAGGAATGTAGGTAAGACATGAGTACAGGTTAAGAAGAGTAATGTACAGACAGGCAGTAAAGTATGAGATTAAGGTATGTTAGAAAAGAAGTAAATAAAGATAAATACTCTCTGTAAGAGATTAGAAAGGAAGGCAAGCATGTGATGTGAGAGATTCAGTAATCACAAAATATGCACTACAGGCATTTTGTGACTCTGATTTTAAAAATGTGCAGGTGCTGCAGGATATGCTGTGCAGCCAGTAACATTTCTCGGTGTCTGTCACCACTAGCAGCGATCTCATCCAATCGCCGCCTGAGACCTACGGCCTCCCTTCTCTGCTCACCATCGCACACTGCACCGCTTTACAATTTGTATCAGGTGTTACTATGTGCACGTTTGGGGAGATCTTGTCGGTGTGACCCAGGCTGCGGTGTCAGCAGAGCTGTGCTGGTGCTGACAAGGATCATAAAGCTGAGCCAGCAGATCACGGTGCTTGGCAGCGCTTTCTGCATGGTGATCTTCTTCCTCTACCTGATGCTGGACTGGGCCAGTTAGACTGTAGGAGGAGAGGTTAGGGTTAGGCACTGGGGGAGGAGGGGAGGGTTAGGCTGCTGGAAGGGGAGGTTAGGGTTAGGCTGCAGGGAAGGAGGTTTGGGTTAAGCACTTAGGGAGGTTAGGGTTAGGCTGCAGGGAGGGGAGTTTAGGGTTAGGTTGCAGGGAGGGGAGGGGAGGTTAGGTTGCAGGGAGGGGAGGTTAGGATTAGGTTGCGGGGAGGGGACGTTAGGCTGCGGGGAGGGGAGGTTAGGGTTAGGCTGCGGGTAGGGGAAGTTAGGATTAGGCTGCAGGGAGGGGAGTTTAGGGTTAGGTTGCAGGGAGGGTAGGTTAGGTTGCGGGGAGGGGACGTTAGGCTGCGGGGAGGGGAGGTTAGGGTTAGGCTGCGGGGAGGGGAAGTTAGGATTAGGCTGCGGGGAGGGGAGGTTAGGGTTAGGTTGCAGGGAGGGTAGGTTAGGTTGCGGGGAGGGGACGTTAGGCTGCGGGGAGGGGAAGTTAGGATTAGGCTGCGGGGAGGGTAGGTTAGGGTTGGCTGATGCACTGTGGTGAGTAAGCAGACATCCAAAGTAGTCCCTCCCACCCCTTCTTACCCCTTATGCTACCTGGACTGCATCACTGTAAACTTCTCCTCCAGAGCTGCTCTGCACGCAAAGACCAGAGCAAAAGATAAAAATAAAAATTTTGTGGGGAGGTAGTGAAGTGTTGTGTATAGTGATGTATTGTGGTGAAGTAGTGATATTATACAGTGTGAGGGAGAGAGTGTAGTGATGTAGTGTGGAGAGTTCATGCTGAGATATAGAGGTCTATTTACTAAGCCTTGGATGGTGATAAAGCACCAGCCAATCAGCTACTAACTGTAATTTTTGAAACCCAGCCTGTGAAATGGCAGTTAGGAGCCGATTGGCTGGGACGTTATCTCCGTCGACTTTATCTCCATCCCAGGCTTAGTAAATAGACCCCATAGTGCTGAGATGTAGTGTGGGAAGGTAGCATAGTGATGTAGTGTGGGGAGATAGTGTAGTATAGTGTTGAGGTGTAGTGTGGGGTGGTAACGTAGTGATGTAGTGTGGGGTGGTAGTGCAGTGATATAGTGCGGAGGTAGTATGTGACAAAGCCAAATATTTGTCTTACTTAAAACCCTTTAAGAGGTCTAAGAACACTGTACGCTATTGACGTATGGAGTACCGTAAGGGTACGCACGTTGCGTAGCAATCGCTTAGCCGTAGTCGAGACGCTCAAGCGTCACGTTCGCTCACGGCCAAGAGATCACAGACAGGCACGCTATTGGCTGCCGACTAACGTAATGGTTCGCTATAGCGTAGCGAACGCTCGGGACCACGAGGAGATCACGAGCGGCGCTAACGCTCACAATGTTAAACCTTTATATGTAAACCATGAACAATGTATTATACAGGAAAACCTTAGTGAAATGATAGAGTGTAGATGCAACACAGTGTAACCCTATTAACTCAAAAGTTGTTCTAGCGTCACCGACGCTCTAAGAATACTTAACACTATAAGAAATACACAAATACCGGGCTTAGGGTCTAACGCCTTATATGAATGTTATACTTGAAAAAGAATAATACAATACAAGTCATACACTACAATATAACATAGACTAACTAACCAGATAACTACACAGGAAATACAATACAATTACGTTTAAGGAAAAATGAGAGAGAAAGAGGAGGAGAGAGAGAGAGATAGAGAGAGATATGGCTCACAATAACAATAAAGACAAATATGATTGCGGAGAAAAACTTACGCACAAGGGGAACGATCGCATGCGCCTCGATATCCAGCTCCCGATTATCAGCAATGAGAACCGTTGAAGAGAGTGAGCTGGATATGGTCGGCTTGTCTATTTATGCCCCGCACACAATACAATTCAATGGCCCCTACAATCTCATTGTTCATTGGACACAGGAATTCGTCTTCGTATTATAACAAAAGGTCATAGGTTGATTCATACAGGTGGGCTGAGACCATTTCCAACTGCTCAGGTGGGTGGGAAACTAGGTTTCCCGCCGCATGGATAAGTAAGTGCAAATAATAGTAAATGGACATAAACTTCTTATGTCCATAACTATTCGCACGAGCGATTAATCCGCTCCAAACCAACACCGGAATATTGCTAATTAAATACTCTTCCGATGGATACTAAACACCACTGCATGACCCATGTCTGACCCTTCGTATCAAACAAAGAGGGATCTCTCTGTCCATGAACATGCTATATTAACTAAACTTTCAGAATCTATCAAGGGGACCATGATCTACAAAATACATTATATGGTGAAAATATATAACAATTGAGTCGCACGCTGGGCGCACAGAAACTCTACCGTAAATGCGCATACCGTGCGCCTGCGGGTGCCCGCAACAGCGAGTATGCGCACGCACGGGAGAGCGCACGCATGCGCAGCGCGGACCCGCATGAGGTGCAAATATGGCAGTGTGCATCGTGACATTTTTCTGACTTTGACAGTCCACCCTTTGGCAGTCAACAATAACTGCCACTTCCTAAAACATTTCAAAAAGAGAAAAATATATGTCAAGTGTAAATACATTTCTATGGTTGGGTAGGGGAGGAGAGGAGAAGGTAGGAAAAGGGTATGACCTAGTGAGATAGCAGAAGCATGTGTGTATGAATCCATGTTTGGGGGGTCATGTATCATCGTGCCGTACATGTTTTAAATCAAGCTTCGAGGTATTGCGAAGTATACATTTGAATTCCTTCTTATCCCGCGGTACGGGTCTGTGGATGGGCTGTCAAACTTTACCGAGCTCTTTTCGGATTTTGGTTGCAACAAAATGGGGGAGCACATTTTAGTTGATGATACATGAATGGGGGAATATGTGATTGCTGATATCTGTGCCTGTATTCCCTATCGACTATGTGTGTCATTACCTGAAGGTTGTAGAGATGAAGATAAAGAACACTTATGGTAAATGCAGTGGTATTCTATGTCAGGTTAATGAACATTTGTCGGTTGAAGTCTTGTTCGGTGTCTGTTGAATGCAGTCTTCTTTGGGCTTTTGCCAAAAGGTGTGGGCAAAAAGCTTTGTCAATGTCCATAGACTTACAAAAGTGTTGGGCTAGCGTAATTTTAAAATTTCTAGGGAAACTGGGGGTCTATGGCATAGTTCATCAAATATCTGTGTATAAGGTTGTCAAAACTTCTTCTTTAATCCATCAGTTGTCTGTATACAGGATCGTCAAATTCCTCGTCAAAAGTGGGTCTTTTTACCTTGGAAAAACCGGAAAAACAGGTGAAAGAAACGGACCGTATAATCGCATTTTCATCACATCATTGTTTCTACAGTTGGGTCATAAATCAAATCCATTGGAATTACAATTTCCTCACTCCTTAGACTCATTACCCTGGTACTACGTTTGCACTTCATTAAAGCCTGACCGCATCTAAATATCAAGCCAATCGATATGACAACACCTAAGATACATAGGAGAAACTTCCCTACATCCATTATGACTCCTTGAGCCCATTCTCCTAAACCAGAGAACCAATTTCGCGGGTTCAACCATGACACCCAACCAGTCAGCTCATTACCCACAGCAGCAAGGGTGAGATTGTGTCTCCTGCGAAATTCTCACTTTAATTGGAGAATATCGTCCATCTTTTGGTCTATGACCTCGACCGGGTCCTCGGTACTATTCGTTATATATGTGCAGCATTTCACGCCGTACTGCGTTGCCAGTGTGACACAATATCCACCTGTCACTGCCGTGAGATAATTAAGAACCATTCTACGCTGAACCAATTCTGTTTTATAAGCTTGAAGTTCTCTTCCAGTATACCTAAAAGTGTCGTCATACATTTCAGTGATATTGTCTAACAAATTTGCAAGCGCAGAGATATATCTATAATTCAGCACTCCTCTAGCGGTGCGAGTGAAATCTAGCGCGATTAGGAATTGGATCCCGGTGGATTCATGGATCATGTCAGAGGCCGAATGCTCTGTCCTTTCTGTCAGTTGCCTTTTAACTACGTGCTCGTAATGGGTGTGAGTATAAGGAGCTTGGGCACCACGGTGTATATCTTTCATTTTGGCATGTGATACAGCCATTACCTCAGGCAGTACTTTTCCAATATAACACAATCCTTCAGAGTTTGGGGCAAGCCACTTATACGCCTTGCTCCCGCATATGAAATATGCATCATCGGGGAGAATATATGGGACGGAGTAGGACATAACCATATTACACATCCTCCATGTGAAATCTCCTACCCCTAATTCTCCCATCTGTCTAGTACACGTATCCGTTTGTACGATATGTGCACAGTATCCTGGTGATACCTCTCCAACTCTCGTAATCCTACTTCCTAGGGTATACCTATATCGGAAAGATTTTTCTCTACTGGCTATGTGGCGTATAAGCTCTGTATCTGTCGGCATTCTATCTGCTCTATATGAAAAGGTCATGGTTTGGTTACTCCATGACACTTCCCAATTTCCCGGCTTTCGAGGATTGGTAATGTTAAAACATATTAGGGATCTATCCACATGATATTGGTGGAGCTTCAAACTAGGAGGACTGGAGATATTAAACCTCCTGTCCACCGGTCTCCCACCCTTTAGCTCAAGTACCTCCCCTACCGTTAAAGGAAATGGTACTAGTCCTGATTTGCTATGACCTTGAGGTACTTGAGAGCATACCCAACAATCTGTTTGATTTAACACACTACCCACTAAGGAGTGATAGTCACTCAATGGATGCCGGTCCATGTGGATATTAAAACTGGATTGGCATTTCTTGATGCACCCATCCTCAACTACATTGTCACAGAGCCTACAGATACAGTTCTCTTTTCAGCTAACAATCCTTCACAATGTTTACAAATAACATGGCTGCTAGATCGTTTCCGGTACTCGCCTTTGCTTGGTGATTGTGTTGCTATTGGAAATTTACACCTCCGTCTCAGTCATCAGAACCTTTCTGGATCCTTTCTCGACCTCACTGGTACTCTCGCCGGAACAGACTGCTCTGGTCAACATCATGGTCAACAGGAAAATCCGTATCACAGTCTCTTGGGGCAAGTCCATCTTACAGGAGGAGAAAAGGAGAAATTTGTAATGGGGGTATAGGAAAACAGTTTGAGGGGGAGAGAAACTTGTTACGATAATTAGTTCTCTTGTCTTGTTGTTCTTCTTGTTCTGCTGTCATCTCAAAGGTGCTGTCTCTCAGTCTTCCAAACGAACATTCCGGTGATGCAATATTCCTTCCAAACCAGCGATCTTTCTGTAAGGAGCAAAAATCTTGCATTACCATTTGTCTAACTGATGTGTGACATACCATCTTTTAAAACATGAAAACATGAGTGATAAGAGAGAAAACAAAAAAAAACAAAAGAGAGAGAGAACAATTCATATATTTATATATAACATAACACATCAATAAACAACAAAAAAAAAAACATTTTTCAAACATTTTAAAACATTGTCAGATCATCAGGCTGTCATATCTACATGTCCAATGGTTTCCTTGCGCAGTCCCTCCCCCCCCCCCCCCCCCGCACCTCCATACTCCACCCTCTGTATCTGGCCAGGATACATTGATGTGGGTAGGTCATGCTGGGGGTTGGTAGACTTCTGCAAAGACCAAGTAGATATGCAATGTTTGAGTCCTATCAATAGTCGTCAGAGATGGGGAGAGAAAAAGAAACATTTCACAGATACATTTGCAACGTTTCACCCGGTCATTCCTGTGTCTTCAGAGAATGACCTCCCAATTTATTAACCGTTACCTCAGGCTTACCATCAGTCCTAATGATCACCTTTCCTGACTACATATTATGGGTGTGGGCCAAAATTCTTCCTATCTGATCCCTGATTATAATTTGGTGTGTCATAACTTTTGCTCATTTTCATGTCTAGGGGGTCTGACTTTATGTGGGCTGTTGCAGTTGCTGGCATAATGCCCTTCTCTTTTACAAAGATAACAAACCCTGGGTTTCCTCCAAGTGTCAATGACCTGAGGTCTTGGTTGATTTGATGCCTCCTCAAACGCTCGGATGCTCATCACCATCAACCGTTTTCCCTGTACTCCCCTGTTTCCTTGGATATCATGGTTATGTTGTTGTCTAGGGGGCTGATGTGACTTTTGTCTACTTCCTGATCTACAATCTCTTGCAAAATGACCTTCCTTCTGGCAATTGTAACAGACTTCCACATTTGAATTTCTCGCAGGGGTTTGGGGCTTATGCTGGAGTGGTCTTGTGGTTAGGGCCTGTATACTTGCGGCCATTAACCTATCACTTTGTGACTCCCTGTGTCTGGTGATATTTTGATCATGATCGATAGCGGCCTCTCTTAATGCGGCCACCGAGATATTTCTCCAGTTTGGGTTGGTGGTCTGTACCCTTGTTCTCAATACCTCCTTTAAACCATTCATTAATACCTTAACCGCTATTTCTCTATGCTGTGCGCATGTTTTGATGTCTGTGATCCCAGTGTTCCTAGCCATTACTTGCAGTGCTCGATTGAAATAATTGGAAATACTTTCCCTTTCGTTTTGTCTTATGGAGAAAATTTCATTCCACTTGACAACGGCAGGGAAATATGCTTCCAACTGTCGGTTAATCTGCTTAATACATTCCTGATTGTGTTCCTCCGTTTGAGGTACTTCTGTGTCTAATTGACAATCAGTAATAAATTTCGCAGAGTCAACACCGGAGGGCAAACATGCCCTCAGCACTGTCCGCCAATCTTTGTTGGTGGGTTCTGTTGAGTTTCCTAGTTCTTTAATGAACCTTTGACATGCGACTAGATTTTTCCTAGGATCAGGAAATTCAGACATAATTGATCTCAATTCGGTCCGGGACCAGGGACAGCGCATTGCACTGTCCTGGACGGGAATGGTTCCCTGATCGTCAGTCTTCCCATTGGGGACTGTGATCACCCTGACAGGACTAAACTCAATTACATCACCTTGTTTTGGTCTTACAATATGGGGTACATTTGTTTGTGCGTGATATAAAACATTGTACGTACCTGTGGACACGACCTCACCTGACCCTCCGTTAGGGGGTTTGATTATTGCCTTTACCGATTTGGTCGCGTCCATCTGGATGTCTTGTGTGATGGCTGCTGGAAGAGGTGCCTACATCGTGCTGGGCTCACTTTCTTGTTTGTATTCCTGAGGGAAGTTTGACATGGGGTGCGACTTGCACGGGTTAACATTTGTAATTTTTACACTTTCATTTTCATAAACATTATTACATTTTACACTTTCATTCTTAATACAGTTACTAAGTGCATTTTTATTGTACACCATTGTGCCTTTCTCCGCAACCATAATCCTCTCCATTGCCATATCTCTCCTCCCAAGATGAGAGTCAGATATGTCAGTTAACTCTCTTTGCATTTCACTTTCCTGTTGCCATAATTTTAAACAATCATAATGTTTGATCCGTCTCTTTGCTGGTTTAATAAGACCTATCCTTCTCCTTAGATTTAGTAACACTTCTGGGCTAAAGCTGCCTACTCTTGGGAACTTCTCCCCGTCATGTACCGTCATTCTCTCCCATTCATCACATAAAACCTCTGTGTGTGAACCGTATTTTTCACACATTACATACCTTGCCGACCCGATTGGTCGGTTTACTAAATCAACCCGAACCAAGGTTGATCGCCCCCTACCTGAACAACTGGCCCCCATAACTTGCAGGTGTTGCTTTTCTTCAGCGAACCCTTACAAAAACCAAGATGTCCGGGGCAGGCCGGCGGCGAAGTTTACCGAGTACTCCACTCACTCCTCGCCCACGTTGGCCAGTACTGCAATCACTGTATCCAGAGCTGTTGTACCCAACCTAGGGCCCCTGTGAACCTTTATTTACTGGGGCGTGTTTCCCAGCAAGTATCGGTTGTTGGATAGTTCCTGAGTGACCAGCGAACCTCCCTTTGGAAAATAAAAAATTACACAAATCACGTCAGAATGTACAAATAGTGTTTATGACCCGTTTCGTACACAAATGGTACTGGTCAGATTAACTAATGCACACAATTACGTGCGGTACAATCAGTCTGCACATAAGCAACTAATCTTATGTGCAGAGTGACCAGTGGAATCGAAAATTACGGCTGCGAATTCCTTCAGCATGAGCTTTATCGGCCTATATGGGTTCTGCACCAACCCCCTGGGTTGTGCTCTTTTCTCTATTTATAGCGGACTTCCTTGTCTGCTGTACCTGGACCTCCTGGTCTGTTCTGGACCTCCTGGTCTGTGCTACAGTATGACCTCCTGGTCTGCTATACTCTAATGCTCAGATTTTATGTTTAACAAGGGATGCCTCCCTAGCCACCATGCACGTCACTTACATGTATGTACCCGGCGAGAACTCGACTTCTTGTGGTTCAACCTCAAAAAAATTGTATAAACTTATATATGCAAACACTCACTCACCACATGTACACTTTTGTTTCTATTTCTATTTCTGCGCAGAAATTTCTGTCCTTTAGACCAGATGAGTTGTAAATTGGAGAAGGATCTATTAGCTTAAATTTCGGACACTAACATCGACTTGCGCTATTTATCGCGTTGCCACCTTTTCGCCTGTTAAAATAACACTAGTGTGTGATTTCAGTTACGTGGGCGTATCCGGACGCTCCGTTACGTAATATACGCTGCGTGCGTCGGCCTTTGAGTTGCGTACGCGAGTCTCACCCTTTGTTAGAGACACGTGTACGCAAAGCAAATATCCACCGTAACACAATTCACACGTTTATCAATGTAGATGATCCTCGATCATCTACCGAACACCACACCAATCTCTCCTTGTATCTTTAGGTAGAGCTGCGTGCGTGCTTTGCAATTTATCCCTTAATGTATTACTTTTACACTTTAACTATGAAATAGCGACAAATCTCTCTTAGCACGTTTATCAATTATAAAATGGCAAACAGGAGAGTGATATATGAAAATACACGAATAAAAGAAATGCAGATATGCGTGTGTGCGTACGCAAGACAGAAATAAACAGTTTTAAAAGACACTAGCGTGTTGTTCTTACCTCCGGTTCCGGATTCCCTCAGCACCCTTTACTAAGCGAAGCAGACGCTTATCCAGACAGCACTACGAGGAATATGATCTCCCGCCCTTTGCTGATGGATAATGTCTGCTGAAATTACCTAGTGCAGATATGTGAAGGACGGACGAGCCGCCAATTGACAAAGCCAAATATTTGTCTTACTTAAAACCCTTTAAGAGGTCTAAGAACACTGTACGCTATTGACGTATGGAGTACCGTAAGGGTACGCACGTTGCGTAGCAATCGCTTAGCCGTAGTCGAGACGCTCAAGCGTCACGTTCGCTCACGGCCAAGAGATCACAGACAGGCACGCTATTGGCTGCCGACTAACGTAATGGTTCGCTATAGCATAGCGAACGCTCGGGACCACGAGGAGATCACCAGCGGCGCTAACGCTCACAATGTTAAACCTTTATATGTAAACCATGAACAATGTATTATACAGGAAAACCTTAGTGAAATGATAGAGTGTAGATGCAACACAGTGTAACCCTATTAACTCAAAAGTTGTTCTAGCGTCACCGACGCTCTAAGAATACTTAACACTATAAGAAATACACAAATACCGGGCTTAGGGTCTAACGCCTTATATGAATGTTATACTTGAAAAAGAATAATACAATACAAGTCATACACTACAATATAACATAGACTAACTAACCAGATAACTACACAGGAAATACAATACAATTACGTTTAAGGAAAAATGAGAGAGAAAGAGGAGGAGAGAGAGAGAGAGAGAGAGAGAGAGAGAGAGAGAGCGATAGAGAGAGATATGGCTCACAATAACAATAAAGACAAATATGATTGCGGAGAAAAACTTACGCACAAGGGGAACGATCGCATGCGCCTCGATATCCAGCTCCCGATTATCAGCAATGAGAACCGTTGAAGAGAGTGAGCTGGATATGGTCGGCTTGTCTATTTATGCCCCGCACACAATACAATTCAATGGCCCCTACAATCTCATTGTTCATTGGACACAGGAATTCGTCTTCGTATTATAACAAAAGGTCATAGGTTGATTCATACAGGTGGGCTGAGACCATTTCCAACTGCTCAGGTGGGTGGGAAACTAGGTTTCCCGCCGCATGGATAAGTAAGTGCAAATAATAGTAAATGGACATAAACTTCTTATGTCCATAACTATTCGCACGAGCGATTAATCCGCTCCAAACCAACACCGGAATATTGCTAATTAAATACTCTTCCGATGGATACTAAACACCACTGCATGACCCATGTCTGACCCTTCGTATCAAACAAAGAGGGATCTCTCTGTCCATGAACATGCTATATTAACTAAACTTTCAGAATCTATCAAGGGGACCATGATCTACAAAATACATTATATGGTGAAAATATATAACAATTGAGTCGCACGCTGGGCGCACAGAAACTCTACCGTAAATGCGCATACCGTGCGCCTGCGGGTGCCCGCAACAGCGAGTATGCGCACGCACGGGAGAGCGCACGCATGCGCAGCGCGGACCCGCATGAGGTGCAAATATGGCAGTGTGCATCGTGACATTTTTCTGACTTTGACATATGGGTAAGTAATGCAGTGATTTACTGTAGTGCGGAGATGTAGTGTGAGGAGGTAACGTAGCGATGTAGTGTGGGTTGGTAGTGCAGTGATATGGTGCAGAGATGAGGCGTGGGGCGGTAGCGTAGCAATGTAGTGTGAGATGGTAGTGCAGTGATATGGTGCTGAGATGTAGTGTGAGGAGGTAGCAGAGTGATCTAGTGTGGGGTGGTAGTGCAGTGATATGGTGCAGAGATGTAGTGTGGGGAGGTAGCGTAGTAGTATAGTGATGAGATGTAGTATGGGGAGGTGGTTCAGGGATATAGTATAGGGGTGTAGTGTTGGGAGGTAGTTTGGGTATGTATAGTGCTGGGATGTAGGGTGAGGGGGTAACAATGTGATATAGTTCAGGCGTGTTTTGCAGAGATGTGGGAGTGATATAGTGCAGAGATGTAGTATAGTGAAGATATGTAATATGGGGAGGTACTGTAGTGCAGTGATGTAGTATGCCACCACACCACCCTGGACACACAGGGAAAACTTCTGTGCAGCGATCACACGCCCGGTGGCGGCACTTAATAGGCCCTTCATTAATTTTAGCTCCAGGCCTATGTGGATCTTAATCTGGCACTGTGTGTGTGTGTGTGTGTGTGTGTGTGTGTGTGTGTGTGTGTGTGTGTGTGTGTGTGTGTTGTGGGGGGGTGATTACTGGGGGTATCTTTAATAAATGTTGGCAGCACTGTGTTTATGTGTGTGAATGTTTTTTTTTTTTTGCGTGTGAATGTTTTTAAGTGAGGTGTGTGTCTGTGTTTTTTAAAGGAAAGTTGTGTGTTTAAGTGAAAGAGGCGTGTGTGTGTGTGTGTGTGTGTGTGTGTGTGTGTGTGTGTGTGTGTGTGTAATTGTGTGTAAGTAAAAGGCATGTGTGTGTGCAAGGAAAAGGTATGCGTGTATGTGTAGAGATGTGCCCTGTGGGCACATCTCTGGTGGTGTCCCTAGCTGGGGACAGCGCTGGGGCAGCTTGTCTGTCCCCAGCGCTGGGTGCGTGGCGGCGGGTGTCCGGTGCAGGGATTACCCTTTTCCCTGCACCGGACCAGAGGCTGCGGAGGGGTTTGAATGTTGGCGCCCTCCGGGAGCCAATCACGGCTCCCGGAGCGGCAGCCAATCAGAAAGGGACGCGGCAAGCCAATCGGCGCTCGCCGCGTCATAGGCCCCGCCCCCGGCGTCTGACGTCAGACGCCGGACGGGAGCCGAAGAGACGGCGCGCGCGGAAGAGCGCGAAGAAAGAAGACGGGCGGGAGCAGCGGAGATCGTCGGCGCGCAGGAGCGCAGAAGATAGTCCGGCGCGGAGGAGAAGACGACGGCCGTGGGAAGAAGAGCTCCGGTGGCCGCTGAAGAGGCCGTAAGACGTCGGGCTCCGGGAAGATGTCCAGCGGCGGCTGGACGCGGCGAAGAGACGGCGGCGCCGCTGGCCAGGACGGGCCAGCGGCAGAAGAATGCATCCAGGCCGAGAAGGCTGCAGTGGTGGGAAGCAATTGAGCTGTGCAGTTCCCCACTGCAGCCTTCTCCACTGCAGGTAGGCCCTTCTAAGGTGCCCCCTTCTCTCCTCCCTAGACCACCGGGTGTTCGGGCATTAGGCCCGTGGGCAGAGTCAGGCCCTCTCGGCCTGTGGGCATTCAGTCGGGCCCTCCCGGCCCGTGGGCACAAGCGTGGTTGGCTCTCTGGGTCCAAGGCCACGTGCAGCCGGGGTTCCACCCGGCCCGTGGCCCAAGTACCCAGACCCGACCACATTGATAGGGGGTTTGGGCATTAGGCCCAAGCCACCTCAAAGCGCCGCAGGAGGCGGGCACTAGGCCCGGGGGCAGTTCAGGCATTAGGCCTGTGGGGACGTTAGAGGGCAGTAGGCCCTAGTGTATTTTGGCCGAATAGGTATATATAAGGTGACCCTGGGCACAAGGCCCAGGTCACCCAACGGGCAGCAAGTTAGGCGGGCGCTAGGCCCGTGGGCGAAGTCAGGCCTCTGGCCTGTGTGCAGCTAGGGGGCGCTAGGCCCAGTGAATTAGAGCCCCCGAGGTGAATACAGGTGGCCCTGGGCGCTAGGCCCAGGCCACCCCGAGGTATTTAGGAAGGCAGATCTGAGGCCCACCTAAGGGAAGGCACAGGAGGTGGGTAGGCCGTGCGGTACCCACCCCCTTCCAGCGGCAGGTAGGGATTTAAAGGGACAACACCGTGTGATATTGCATTCCGATATTGTGATGTATGTTGTTACCGTGCAGGGCAAAGTGTCTGTGTTTGCATAGTTTTGTTGCACCACACCCACAGAGCTAGTTTGAGGGCTCTGCCGTTGTATTTAGTATAGGGTGTGACACTAGGGTAGAGTTAGGCCCTGCACGGCTGTTTCTCTTTGCCTCCTTACAGGGACCTGTAAGTGGAGAAGATCGGAGTGCAAGACTTGTGGCGGTGAGTAGCATCCGTGTACGTTTGTCCCTTGTCTGTCCCCGAGCGCCGGAGTCGGGATTGCTCACGGACGTGAGACTCCTTTTCATCACACTACGTGCGAAAGCGCGCGTGTGTGAAATCTGGGTGGCTGAGGCTTTGTGCCGGTGATGACCATTCACCCAACCGGTGAAGGTCGCGGCCACCCCTGGGGTATCCCCTGTTCCAGCGGAAGAAGGGTCGATACCCCCTTTAATGTAGACCATTCTCTCCTCAGCTCGGTCGTCGGTCAGCTCCGAGAGGGAATCGCTGTGTCCGGATCCGACTGAAGATTTCCAGGTCCGTTGAAGGTTCCGGTACCTGAAGGTGAGAGAGAGCGGCGCCTGGTGAGTACCGAGTCTACACCTGCACGGCAGCAGGCACCACACGCACGCACCGCAGCTCCACCCTCTCACACTTGGCGTAGTCGGCAGGATCAAAGAGACCGGATCACGGACACGATGTGGAACGCCACCAAGAAGACCTCCCTGCGGACGGCTCCGGAGAAGACTTTCCCCCGGATGTGTGCGGACCAGAGCGACTGGGTGACGGTGTCTGGGGCAGACATCCTGAAGATGGTGCAGCGGTCGGTCCAGCGTGGAAAAGAAGAGCGCCGGGAGAAGGGGCGCAAGAAAGCCGCTGTGACGCCCTGCAAGAAATGTCGGCAAACAGGTCACTTTGCCAGCGAGTGTACTTGGCAAGAGACGTCCCCAAAGAAGGTGGTCCAGGAAGCGGGCCGAAGACGTCCGAAGGGCCAAGCGAAGGAGTCCTGGTGTTTGCTCTGCGGAAACTACGGGCATGAGCACAACAGTTGTCCTTGGGACGAAGAGTTGAGCGAAGACGAGGTTGATTCCCGGTGTGAAAGCTGTGGAGATCCCCGACATCGGCTCCTGGAATGTCCATGGACGGAAGACAGGACGGACTACGAGGCCACGGTGAAGCAGATGACGGAGTCTCGTCAGCAGCTTTGGGACCGGGTGGCTGCAGAGCCCGTGTGTGCGCTCTGCGAGGCGAGAGGACATGCGCTTCCCGATTGTCCGTGGGATGAAGACCGGATGATTGCGGATGGTCGCGCCCAGAGATGGGAGGAGGAAACCAGGGAAATGGAGCGGAAGGCCTTGCTTGAAGTTAGTTCGCAGGTGCCCATTTCCTCTGAGCCGGAACCAACGGGTGAAGATTCCCCAGTGAAGGAGGTGGACCAGGAACCCGTCTTGGAGAAGGTGGCAGTGGCCCTCCCTTGTTGGAAGTGTCGGCGACCAGGACATGCGGCCAGTGAGTGCCCCTGGGAAGATGCCGCGGACCTGCTCTGTCCCAAGAAAGTGACCCCAGTAAGGCAGAATCCTTTCCCGCATGAGGCGGAGGTGGACGACTGGGAGGTGAAGAGACCACGCTGCGAAGAAAAGCGTGAAGACCCAGTGGCTGAGACGTCCGGAATCTCCCCGCGATGGAACCGTCCACGACCAGGACGTGCGGAACAGGAGTGTCCTGGGTACCAAGAGATGCCAGCGGAAGCGCAGGAGTACGCTGAGGAAGAAAAGGATCCAGCGGAAGCGAAGGAGTACGCTGAGGAAACAGAGGTGCCAGCGGAAAGGACTAAGTACGCTGAGGAGGAAAATAATACCCCAGTCCAGATATCGGAGGAAGACTCGGACTACGGTGAGCTGTCCGCCGACGAATCTCTCCCAGAACAGATGGAGGACGACTCTGGCATCGGAAGCGCCGACGAGAGTGACTGGCAGGATCGGGTGGAGTCATGCTCCCAGTTGAATGCCCTCCGTGAAGAGGAGGAGATAGTCCTGGAGCAAGAGTACCTGCCGGGAGTGCCGAAATGGACGGATGTACGGGGACAGGATCGCGATGCCGTGGGAGGACCCGTTCCAGAGGAAGACAGGGGACCTTTGGAGATGCCCCACGAGGAGATGCGACAGACGGTGGTTGTTGCCCGGGAGAAAACGGATGCCCCGGAGGATTCAACTGTTGGGTGGTGGTCGGTACCACCCCCTGAAGACAGGGACGATGCCACAGACGATCCGAAAGGCCAAGAGTGGGTGACCGTTGTCCCCGTGGAGGAAGATTCCCCTTGGTGGCCAACGTCGAGCGACCGTGAGGAGATGCCACTCCCCCAGAGGATCCGCCGATGGAGGTCAGGACGTAAGAGGAACCCGGAGCTGGAGGAGGAAGGGTGTGGGGTCACGGCCGGTCCAGGCTGGGCCCCCGAATGCACCTTCGCCGGAAGGACCTTGGAATTCCCTGACCCGCGGACCATGGACGCCGTGAGGAACTTTGTAGGGACTACAAAGGAAAAAGGGGGGGGAAATGTAGAGATGTGCCCTGTGGGCACATCTCTGGTGGTGTCCCTAGCTGGGGACAGCGCTGGGGCAGCTTGTCTGTCCCCAGCGCTGGGTGCGTGGCGGCGGGTGTCCGGTGCAGGGATTACCCTTTTCCCTGCACCGGACCAGAGGCTGCGGAGGGGTTTGAATGTTGGCGCCCTCCGGGAGCCAATCGCGGCTCCCGGAGCGGCAGCCAATCAGAGAGGGACGCGGCGAGCCAATCGGCGCTCGCCGCGTCATAGGCCCCGCCCCCGGCGTCTGACGTCAGACGCCGGGCGGGAGCCGAAGAGACGGCGCGCGCGGAAGAGCGCGAAGAAAGAAGACGGGCGGGAGCAGCGGAGATCGTCGGCGCGCAGAAGATAGTCCGGCGCGGAGGAGAAGACGACGGCCATGGGAAGAAGAGCTCCGGTGGCCGCTGAAGAGGCCGGAAGACGTCGGGCTCCGGGAAGATGTCCAGCGGCGGCTGGATGCGGCGAAGAGACGGCGGCGCCGCTGGCCAGGACGGGCCAGCGGCAGAAGAATGTATCCAGGCCGAGAAGGCTGCAGTGGTGGGAAGCAATTGAGCTGTGCAGTTCCCCACTGCAGCCTTCTCCACCGCAGGTAGGCCCTTCTAAGGTGCCCCCGTCTCTCCTCCCTAGACCACCGGGTGTTCGGGCATTAGGCCCGTGGGCAGAGTCAGGCCCTCTCGGCCTGTGGGCATTCAGTCGGGCCCTCCCGGCCCGTGGGCACAAGCGTGGTCGGCTCTCTGGGTCCAAGGCCACGTGCAGCCGGGGTTCCACCCGGCCCGTGGCCCAAGTACCCAGACCCGACCACATTGATAGGGGGTTTGGGCATTAGGCCCAAGCCACCTCAAAGCGCCGCAGGAGGCGGGCACTAGGCCCGGGGGCAGTTCAGGCATTAGGCCTGTAGGGACGTTAGAGGGCAGTAGGCCCTAGTGTATTTTGGCCGAATAGGTATATATAAGGTGACCCTGGGCACAAGGCCCAGGTCACCCAACGGGCAGCAAGTTAGGCGGGCGCTAGGCCCGTGGGCGAAGTCAGGCCTCCGGCCTGTGTGCAGCTAGGGGGCGCTAGGCCCAGTGAATTAGAGCCCCCGAGGTGAATACAGGTGGCCCTGGGCGCTAGGCCCAGGCCACCCCGAGGTATTTAAGAAGGCAGATCTGAGGCCCACCTAAGGGAAGGCACAGGAGGTGGGTAGGCCGTGCGGTACCCACCCCCTTCCAGCGGCAGGTAGGGATTTAAAGGGACAACACCGTGTGATATTGCATTCCGATATTGTGATGTATGTTGTTACCGTGCAGGGCAAAGTGTCTGTGTTTGCATAGTTTTGTTGCACCACACCCACAGAGCTAGTTTGAGGGCTCTGCCGTTGTATTTAGTATAGGGTGTGACACTAGGGTAGAGTTAGGCCCTGCACGGCTGTTTCTCTTTGCCTCCTTACAGGGACCTGTAAGTGGAGAAGATCGGAGTGCAAGACTTGTGGACGGTGAGTAGCATCCGTGTACGTTTGTCCCTTGTCTGTCCCCGAGCGCCGGAGTCGGGATTGCTCACGGACGTGAGAATCCTTTTCATCACACTACGTGCGAAAGCGCGCGTGTGTGAAATCTGGGTGGCTGAGGCTTTGTGCCGGTGATGACCATTCACCCAACCGGTGAAGGTCGCGGCCACCCCTGGGGTATCCCCTGTTCCAGCGGAAGAAGGGTCGATACCCCCTTTAATGTAGACCATTCTCTCCTCAGCTCGGTCGTCGGTCAGCTCCGAGAGGGAATCGCCGTGTCTGGATCCGACTGAAGATTTCCAGGTCCGTTGAAGGTTCCGGTACCTGAAGGTGAGAGAGAGCGGCGCCTGGTGAGTACCGAGTCTACACCTGCACGGCAGCAGGCACCACACGCACGCACCGCAGCTCCACCCTCTCACATATGTAAGCAAAAGATATGTGCGTGTGTGTGTGTATCTATACTATTGTGAAAGGCACCTGAGTATGCTGCTACTGTTCACCCTGTGTACCAGATATATAAATATGGCGTATATATATATATCCCTATATGTATAGGGGTGGGGGGGGGGGGGCACCAACATTTTATCATGCCTCCGGGCGACTGGGGCGAACTTACGCCACTGGTCAGTATGTAGCCCTACTGTGTGATGTAGCTGTGCTGTCAATATGTAGCCTGCTGTATAATATAGGTGTAATGTCAGTGTGTATCCCTGCTGTGTAATGTAGCTGTGATGTCAGTATGTTTCCCTGCTGTGTAATGTAGCTGTGATGCCAGTATGTAGGCCTGCTGTGTGATGTAGCTGTGATGTTAGTATGTAGCCCTGCTGTGTGATGTAGTTGTGATGTCAGTATGTTTCCCTGCTGTATGATGTAGTTGTGATGTCAGTATGCATCCCTGCTGTGTGATGTAGCTGTGATGCCAGTATGTAGGCCTGCTGTGTGATGTAGCTGTGATGTTAGTATGTAGCCCTGCTGTGTGATGTACCTGTAATGTCAGTATGTAACCCTGCTGTGTAATGTCAGTGTGTATCCCTTCTGTGTAATGTAGCTGTGATGTCAGTATGTAGGCCTGCTTTGTAATGTAGCTGTGATGTCAATATGTAGCCTGCTGTGTAATGTAGCTGTGATGTCAGTGTGTATCCCTGCTCTGTAATATAGCTGTGATGTCCGTATGTATCCCTGCTGTGTGACGTAGCTGTGATGCCTGCACGAAGGCCTGCTGTGTAATGTAGTTGAGATGCCAGTATGTATCTCTGCTGTGTAAAGTAGCTGTGATGTCAGTATGCAGGCCTGCAGTGTAATGTAGCTGTGATGTCAGTATGGTTCTTTGCTTGGTAATATGGCTGTGATGTCAGTATGTTTCCCTGCTTTGTAATGTAGCTGTGATTTCAGTATGTATCCCTGCTGTGTAAAGTAGCTGTGATGTCAGTATGCAGGTCTGCTGTGTAATGTAGCTGTGATGTCAGTGTGTATCCCCGCTGTGTAATGTAGCTAAGATGTCAGTGTGTTTCCCTGCTGTGTGATGTAGTTGTAATGTTGGTATGTATCCCTGCTATGTGATGTAGCTGTGATGTTGGTATGTAGGCTTGCTGTGTGATGTAGCTGTGATGTCAGTATGTATCCCTGCTGTGTGTTGTAGCTGTGATGTCAGTATGTATCCCTACTGTGTAATATAGCTGTGATGTCAGTATGTAGGCCTGCTGTGTAATGTGGCTGTGATGTCAGTATGTAGGGCTGCTGTGTGATGTAGCTGTGATATCAGTATTTCTCTGACGTCCTAGTGGATGCTGGGGACTCCGTAAGGACCATGGGGAATAGACGGCTCCGCAGGAGACTGGGCACATCTAAAGAAAGATTTAGGACTATCTGGTGTGCACTGGCTCCTCCCCCTATGACCCTCCTCCAAGCCTCAGTTAGATTTATGTGCCCGGCTGAGCTGGATGCACACTAGGGGCTCTCCTGAGCTCCTAGAAGAAAGTATAGTTTAGGTTTTTTATTTTCAGTGAGACCTGCTGGCAACAGGCTCACTGCAACGAGGGACTAAGGGGAGAAGAAGCGAACCTACCTAAGTGGTGGTAGCTTGGGCTTCTTAGGCTACTGGACACCATTAGCTCCAGAGGGATCGAACACAGGACCCGACCTTGTCGTCCGTTCCCGGAGCCGCGCCGCCGTCCCCCTTACAGAGCCAGAAACAAGAAGGTGGTCCGGAAAATCGGCGGCTGAAGACTTCTGTCTTCTCCAAGGTAGCGCACAGCACTGCAGCTGTGCGCCATTGCTCCTCATGCACACCACACACTGCGGTCACTGATGGGTGCAGGGCGCTGGGGGGGGGCGCCCTGAGCAGCAATAATAACACCTTGGCTGGCAAAACTAACACCATATATAGCCCCAGAGGCTATATAGGTGTATATTAACCCCTGCCAGAAACGATAAAATAGCGTGAGAAAGCCCGTCGAAAAAGGGGCGGAGCCAACTCCCTCAGCACACTGGCGCCATTATTCCCTCACAGCTTCGCTGGAAGGAAGCTCCCTGGCTCTCCCCTGCAGTCCTGCACTACAGAAAGGGTAAAAAAGAGAGGGGGGGCACAATTTAGGCGCAGTATATATATATTATAGGCAGCTATAGGGGAAAACACTCTGTATAGTGATATCCCTGTGTTATATAGCGCCCTGGTGTGTGCTGGCATACTCTCCCTCTGTCTCCCCAAAGGGCTTTGTGGGGTCCTGTCCTCTGTAAGAGCATTCCCTGTGTGTCTGCTGTGTGTCGGTACTGCTGTGTCGACATGTATGATGAGGATAATGATGTGGAGGCGGAGCAAATGCCTGTGAATGTGATGTCACCCCCTGCGGGGTCGACACCAGTGTGGATGGACTTATGGAAGGAATTACGTGACAGTGTCAGCTCCTTACATAAAAGGTTTGACGACATAGGACAGCCGGCTACTCAGCTTGTGCCTGTCCAAGCGTCTCAAATGTCATCAGGGGCTATAAAACGCCCGCTACCTCAGATGACAGATACAGATGTCGACACGGATACCGACTCCAGTGTCGACGATGATGAGACGAGTGTACCCTCCAATAGATCCACCCGTTATATGATTGAGGCTATGAAAAATGTTTTACACATTTCTGATGATACCCCAGGTACCACAAAAAAGGGTATTATATTTGGTGAGAAAAAACTACCAGTAGTTTTTCCTGCATCTGACGAATTAAATGAGGTGTGTGAGGAAGCGTGGACTTCCCCAGATAAGAAATTGATCATTTCTAAATGGTTAATGGCTGCGTACCCTTTCCCGCCAGAGGATAGGTCACGCTGGGAAACACCCCCTAGGGTAGATAAAGCATTGACACGCTTATCAAAGAAGGTGGCACTACCGTCTCCGGATACGGCCGCCCTAAAAGAATCTGCTGATAGAAAGCTGGAAAGTACCCTAAAAGCTATATACACACACACTGGCATTATATTGAGACCCGCTATTGCATCAGCTTGGATGTGCAGTGCTGCTGCTGCGTGGTCAGACTCCCTGTCGGAAAACATTGATACCATGGATAGGGACAATATTTTGCTTACGATTGACCATATAAAAGACGCGGTCTTATACATGCGTGATGCACAGAGGGATATTTGCCGGCTGGCATCAAAAATAAGCGCTATGTCCATTGCCGCCAGACGGGGGTTATGGACTAGGCAATGGTCAGGTGATGCCGACTCCAAGCGGCACATGGAAGTTTTACCCTATAAAGGGGTGGAACTTTTTGGGGAAGGTCTTTCAGACCTCGTTTCCACAGCTACTGCTGGGAAATCGACTTTTTTGCCACAGGCTACCCCACAGCAAAAGAAAGCACCGTATTATCAGGTACAGTCCTTTCGGCCCCAGAAAAATAAGCGGGCTAGAGGCTCATCCTTTCTGCCGAGGGGCAGAGGAAGGGGGAAAAAGCTGCAGCACACAGCTAGTTCCCAGGAGCAGAAGTCCTCCCCTGCGTCCGGTAAGTCCACAGCATGACGCTGGGGCTGCTCAGGCGGAATCAGGAACGGTGGGGGCATGTCTCAGGTTTTTCAGCGCACAGTGGGCTCTCTCACGAGTGGATCCCTGGGTCCTTCAAGTAGTATCTCAGGGGTACAGGCTGGAATTCGAGACGTCTCCCCCCCGCCGTTTCCTAAAATCTGCCTTGCCGGCAACTCCCTCTGCCAGGGAGGCAGTGTTGGTGGCTATTCAAAAACTGTATTCACAGAAAGTGATCGTCAAGGTACTCCTCCTTCAGCAAGGAAAGGGTTACTACTCCACAATGTTTGTGGTACCGAAACCGGACGGTTCGGTGAGACCCATCTTAAATTTAAAAACCTTGAACACTTATATCAAAAGGTTCAAGTTCAAGATGGAATCGCTCAGGGCGGTTATTGCGAGCCTGGAGGAGGGGGATTACATGGTATCCCTGGACATCAAGGATGCGTACCTGCATGTCCCCATTTACCCTCCGCACCAGGAGTACCTCAGATTTGTGGTACAGGACTGTCACTATCAGTTCCAGACGCTGCCGTTCGGGTTATCCACGGCACCGAGGGTCTTTACCAAGGTAATGGCCGAAATGATGATACTCCTTCGCAAGAAGGGAGTTTTAATTATCCCGTACTTGGACGATCTCCTGATAAAGGCGACGTCCAAAGAACAGTTGATAGTGGGGGTGGCACTTTCTCAGGAAGTGCTACAACAGCACAGCTGTATTGTAAACATTCCAAAGTCACAGCTGGTCCCGACGACACGTCTTCTGTTCCTGGGAATGATTCTGGACACAGACCAGAAAAGAGTGTTTCTTCCACTGGAAAAAGCCGAGGAATTGTCATCTCTGGTCAGAGACATCCTAAAACCAGGAAAAGTGTCGGTACATCAATGCACACGAGTCCTGGGAAAAATGGTAGCTTCGTACGAAGCAATTCCATTCCGAAGGTTCCACGCAAGGACGTTCCAGTGGGACCTGTTGGACAAATGGTCCGGGTCCCATCTCCAGATGCAACAGCGGATAACCCTATCGGCCAGAACCAGGGTGTCGCTGCTGTGGTGGCTGCAGAGGGCTCATCTACTAGAGGGCCGCAGATTTGGAATACAGGACTGGGTCCTGGGTGACCACGGATGCCAGCCTTCGGGGCTGGGGGGCAGTCACAAAGGGAAGAAATTTCCAAGGACTGTGGTCAAATCAGGAGATTTCTCTTCACATAAATATCCTGGAGCTAAGGGCCATTTACAATGCCCTAAGCCAGGCAAGACCCCTGCTTCAAAACCAGCCAGTACTGATCCAGTCAGACAACATCACGGCGGTCGCCCATGTAAACAGACAGGGCGGCACGAGAAGCAGGATGGCGATGGCAGAAGCCACAAGGATTCTCAGATGGGCAGAGAATCATGTGTTAGCACTGACGGCAGTGTTCATTCCGGGAGTGGACAACTGGGAAGCAGACTTCCTCAGCAGGCACGACCTCCACCCGGGAGAATGGGGACTTCATCCAGAAGTCTTCCAAATGCTGGTCAACCGGTGGGAAAAACCACAGGTAGACATGATGGCGTCCCGCCTCAACAAGAAGTTGAAAAGATATTGCGCCCGGTCAAGAGACCCTCAGGCGATAGCGGTGGACGCTCTAGTGACACCATGGGTGTACCAGTCGGTTTATGTGTTTCCTCCTCTACCTCTCATACCCAAGGTACTGAGAATAATAAGAAGGCGAGGAGTGAAAACCATACTCGTGGTTCCGGATTGGCCAAGAAGAGCTTGGTACCCGGAACTTCAAGAGATGCTTACAGAGGACCCTTGGCCTCTGTCGCTCAGACAAGACCTGCTGCAGCAGGGACCCTGTCTGTTCCAAGACTTACCGCGGCTGCGTTTGACGGCATGGCGGTTGAACACCGGATCCTGAAGGAAAAGGGTGTTCCGGAGGAAGTCATCCCTACCCTGATCTAAGCCAGGAAGGATGTCACCGCAAGACATTATCACCGCATTTGGCGAAAATATGTTGCTTGGTGTGAGGCCATGAAGGCCCCGACGGAGGAATTTCAACTGGGTCGATTCCTGCACTTCCTGCAAGCAGGGGTGACGTTGGGCCTCAAATTGGGGTCCATAAAGGTCCAGATTTCGGCTCTGTCGATTTTTTTCCAAAAAGAACTGGCTTCACTACCCGAAGTTCAGACTTTTGTCAAAGGAGTACTGCATATTCAGCCTCCTTTTGTGCCCCCAGTGGCACCTTGGGATCTCAATGTGGTTTTGGCATTCCTGAAATCACATTGGTTCGAACCACTTAAGACTGTGGATTTTAAATATCTCACGTGGAAAGTGGTCATGCTGTTGGCCTTGGCGTCGGCCAGGCGGGTTTCAGAATTGGCGGCTTTGTCTTGTAAAAGCCCTTATCTGATTTTCCATATGGATAGGGCAGAATTGAGGACTCGTCCTCAGTTTCTCCCAAAGGTGGTCTCAGCTTTTCACTTGAACCAACCTATTGTGGTGCCTGCGGCTTCTAGGGACTTGGAGGATTCCAAGTTGCTGGACTTAGTCAGGGCCCTAAAAATTTATATTTCCAGGACGGCTGGAGTCAGAAAGACTGACTCGCTGTTTATCCTGTATGCACCCGCTAAGCTGGGTGCTCCTGCTTCTAAGCAGTCTATTGCGCGCTGGATTTGTAGCACTATTCAGCTGGCGCATTCTGCGGTAGGCTTACCGCAGCCTAAATCTGTAAAAGCCCATTCCACACGGAAGGTGGGCTCATCTTGGGCGGCTGCCCGAGGGGTCTCGGCTTTACAACTTTGCCGAGCAGCTACTTGGTCGGGGGCAAACACGTTTGCAAAATTCTACAAATTTGATACCCTGGCTGAGGAGGACCTGGAATTCTCTCATTCGGTGCTGCAGAGTCATCCGCACTCTCCCGCCTGTTTGGGAGCTTTGGTATAATCCCCATGGTCCTTACGGAGTCCCCAGCATCCACTAGGACGTCAGAGAAAATAAGAATTTACTCACCGGTAATTCTATTTCTCGTAGTCCGTAGTGGATGCTGGGTGCCCATCCCAAGTGCGGATTGTCTGCAATACCTGTACATAGTTATTGTTACAAAAATCGGGTTTTGTTGTGAGCCATCTCTTCAGAGGCTCCATTTGTTATCATACTGTTAACCGGGGTTCCTATCACGTGTTATATGGTGTGATTGGTGTGGCTGGTATGAGTCTTACCCGGGATTCAAAAATCCTTCCTTATTGTGTCAGCTCTTCCGGGCACAGTTCCTAACTGAGGCTTGGAGGAGGGTCATAGGGGGAGGAGCCAGTGCACACCAGATAGTCCTAAATCTTTCTTTAGATGTGCCCAGTCTCCTGCGGAGCCGTCTATTCCCCATGGTCCTTACGGAGTCCCCAGCATCCACTACGGACTACGAGAAATAGAATTACCGGTGAGTAAATTCTTATTTTTTCCCTACTGTCTGATGTAGCTGTGATGTCAGTATATATCCCTGCTGTGTGATGTAACTGTGATGTCAGTATGTAGGCCTGCTGTGTAATGTGGCTGTGATGTCAGTATGTTTCCCTGCTGTGTGATGTAGCTCTGATGTCAGTATGTAGGCCTGCTGTGTAATGTAGCTGTAATGCCAGTATGTAGGCCTGCTGTGTGATGTAGCTGTGATGTCAGTATGTTTCCCTGCTGTGTGATGTAGCTGGGATGTCAGTATGTTTCTCTGCTGTGTGATGTAGCTGTGATGCCAGTATGTAGGCCTGCTGTGTGATGTAGCTGTGATGTCAGTATGTTTCCCTGCTGTGTGATGTAGCTGGGATGTCAGTATGTTTCTCTGCTGTGTGATGTAGCTGTGATATCACAGTATGTAGGCCTGTGTGTAAAATCGCTGTGATGTCAGTATGTAGGCCTGCTGTGTAATCTAGCTTTGATGTCAGTATGTTTCCCTGCTGTGTGATGTAGCTCTGATGTCAGTATGCAGGCCTGCTGTGTAATGTAGCTGTGATGCCAGTATGTAGTATGTAGGCCTGCTGTGTGATGTAGCTGTGATGTCAGTATGTTTCCCTGCTGTGTGATGTAGCTGGGATGTCAGTATGTTTCTCTGCTGTGTGATGTAGCTGTGATGCCAGTATGTAGGCCTGCTGTGTAATGTGGCTGTGATGTCAGTATGTTTCCCTGCTGTGTGATGTAGCTGGGATGTCAGTATGTTTCTCTGCTGTGTGATGTAGCTGTGATGCCAGTATGTAGGCCTGCTGTGTGATGTAGCTGTGATGTCAGTATGTTTCTCTGCTGTGTGATGTAGCTGTGATATCACAGTATGTAGGCCTGTGTGTAATATCGCTGTGATGCCAGTATGTAGGCCTGCTGTGTAATGTAGCTTTGATGTCAGTATGTATCCCTGCTGTGTGATGTAGCTGTGATGTCAGTATGTAGGCCTGCTGTGTAATGTAGCTGTGATGCCAGTATGTAGGCCTGCTGTGTGATGTAGCTGTGATGTCAGTATGTTTCCCTGCTGTGTGATGTAGCTGTGATGTCAGTATGTTTCTCTGCTGTGTGATGTAGCTGTGATGTCAGTATGTAGGCCAGCTGTGTGATGTAGCTGTGTTATCACAGTATGTAGGCCTGTGTGTGATATAGCTGTGATGACAGTATGTAGCCTCCTGTGTAATGTAGCTGTGATGTCAGTATGTTTTCCTGCTGTGTGATGTAGCTGTGATGTCAGTATGTTTCCCTGCTGTGTGATGTAGCTGTGATGTCAGTATGTGTCCCTGCTGTGTGATGTAGCTGTGATGTCAGTATGTTTCCCTGCTGTGTGATGTAGCTGTAAAGTCAGTATGTAGGCCTGCTGTGTGATGTAGCTTTGATATCACAGTATGTATGCCTGTGTGTAATATCGCTGTGATGTCAGTATGTAGGCCTGTGTGTAATATCGCTTTGATGTCAGTATGTAGGCCTGCTGTGTAATGTTGCTGTGATGTCAGTATGTATCCCTGCTGTGTGATATAGCTGTAATGCCAGTATGTTTTCCTGCGGTGTAATGTAGTTGTGATGTCAATATGTGCATCCCTGCTGTGTGATGTAGCTGTGATGCCAGTATGTAGCCCTGCTGTGTGATGTAGCTGTGATGTCAGTATGTAGCCTGCTGTGTAATATAGCTGTGATGTCAATTTGTAGGCCTGATGTGTGTTGTAGCTGTGATGTCAGTATGTTTCCCTGCTGTGGGTTGTAGCTGTGATGTCAGTATGTAGCCTGCTGTGTACTGTAGCTGTGATGTCAGTATGCATCCCTGCTGTGTAATGTAGCTGTGATGCCAGTATGTAGGCCTGCTGTGTGATGTAGCTGTAAAGTCAGTATGTAGGCCTGCTGTGTGATGTAGCTTTGATATCACAGTATGTAGGCCTGTGTGTAATATCGCTGTGATGCCAGTATGTAGGCCTGCTGTGTGATGTCAGTATGTTTCCCTGCTGTGTGATGTAGCTGTGATGTCAGTATGTTTCTCTGCTGTGTGATGTAGCTGTGATGTCAGTATGTAGGCCAGCTGTGTGATGTAGCTGTGTTATCACAGTATGTAGGCCTGTGTGTGATATAGCTGTGATGTCAATATGTAGCCTCCTGTGTAATGTAGCTGTGAAGTCACTATGTTTCCCTGCTGTGTGATGTAGCTGTGATGTCAGTATGTTTTCCTGCTGTGTGATGTAGCTGTGATGTCAGTATGTTTCCCTGCTGTGTGATGTAGCTGTGATGTCAGTATGTGTCCCTGCTGTGTGATGTAGCTGTGATGTCAGTATGTGTCCCTGCTGTGTGATGTAGCTTTGATATCACAGTATGTAGGCCTGTGTGTAATCTAGCTTTGATGTCAGTATGTTTCCCTGCTGTGGGATGTAGCTGTGATGTCAGTATGTAGCCTGCTGTGTACTGTAGCTGTGATGTCAGTATGCATCCCTGATGTGTAATGTAGCTGTGATGCCAGTATGTAGGCCTGCTGTGTGATGTAGCTGTAAAGTCAGTATGTAGGCCTGCTGTGTGATGTAGCTTTGATATCACAGTAAGTAGGCCTGTGTGTAATATCGCTGTGATGCCAGTATGTAGGCCTGCTGTGTGATGTCAGTATGTTTCCCTGCTGTGTGATGTAGCTGTGATGTCAGTATGTTTCCCTGCTGTGTGATGTAGCTGTGATGTCAGTATGTTTCTCTGCTGTGTGATGTAGCTGTGATGTCAGTATGTAGGCCAGCTGTGTGATGTAGCTGTGATGTCAGTATGTTTCCCTGCTGTGTGATGTAGCTGTGATGTCAGTATGTAGGCCAGCTGTGTGATGTAGCTGTGTTATCACAGTATGTAGGCCTGTGTGTGATATAGCTGTGATGTCAATATGTAGCCTCCTGTGTAATGTAGCTGTGAAGTCACTATGTTTCCCTGCTGTGTGATGTAGCTGTGATGTCAGTATGTTTTCCTGCTGTGTGATGTAGCTGTAATGTCAGTATGTTTCCCTGCTGTGTGATGTAGCTGTGATGTCAGTATGTGTCCCTGCTGTGTGATGTAGCTGTAAAGTCAGTATGTAGGCCTGCTGTGTGATGTAGCTTTGATATCACAGTATGTAGGCCTGTGTGTAATATCGCTGTGATGTCAGTATGTAGGCCTGTGTGTAATATCGCTTTGATGTCAGTATGTAGGCCTGCTGTGTAATGTAGCTGTGATGCCAGTATGTAGGCCTGCTGTGTGATGTAGCTGTGATGTCAGTATGTTTCCCTGCTGTGTGATGTAGCTGTGATGTCAGTATGTTTCTCTGCTGTGTGATGTAGCTGTGATGTCAGTATGTAGGCCAGCTGTGTGATGTAGCTGTGTTATCACAGTATGTAGGCCTGTGTGTGATATAGCTGTGATGACAGTATGTAGCCTCCTGTGTAATGTAGCTGTGATGTCAGTATGTTTTCCTGCTGTGTGATGTAGCTGTGATGTCAGTATGTTTCCCTGCTGTGTGATGTAGCTGTGATGTCAGTATGTTTCCCTGCTGTGTGATGTAGCTGTGATGTCAGTATGTTTCCCTGCTGTGTGATGTAGCTGTGATGTCAGTATGTGTCCCTGCTGTGTGATGTAGCTGTGATGTCAGTATGTTTCCCTGCTGTGTGATGTAGCTGTAAAGTCAGTATGTAGGCCTGCTGTGTGATGTAGCTTTGATATCACAGTATGTAGGCCTGTGTGTAATATCGCTGTGATGTCAGTATGTAGGCCTGTGTGTAATATCGCTTTGATGTCAGTATGTAGGCCTGCTGTGTAATGTTGCTGTGATGTCAGTATGTATCCCTGCTGTGTGATATAGCTGTAATGCCAGTATGTTTTCCTGCGGTGTAATGTAGTTGTGATGTCAATATGTGCATCCCTGCTGTGTGATGTAGCTGTGATGCCAGTATGTAGCCCTGCTGTGTGATGTAGCTGTGATGTCAGTATGTAGCCTGCTGTGTGATATAGCTGTGATGTCAATTTGTAGGCCTGATGTGTGTTGTAGCTGTGATGTCAGTATGTTTCCCTGCTGTGGGATGTAGCTGTGATGTCAGTATGTAGCCTGCTGTGTACTGTAGCTGTGATGTCAGTATGCATCCCTGCTGTGTAATGTAGCTGTGATGCCAGTATGTAGGCCTGCTGTGTTATGTAGCTGTGATGTCAGTGTGTAGGCCTGCTGTGTAATGTAGCTGTGATGTCAGTATGTAGGCCTGCTGTGTGATGTAGCTGTGATGTCAGTATGTTTCCCTGCTGTCTGATGTAGCTGTGATGTCAGTATGTAGCCTGCTGTGTAATGTAGCTGTGATGTCAGTATACATCCCTGCTGTGTAATGTAGCTGTGATGTCAGTATGTAGGCCTGCTGTGTGATGTAGCTGTGATGTCAGTATGTTTCCCTGCTGTGTGATGTAGCTGTGATGTCAGTATGTAGGCCAGCTGTGTGATGTAGCTGTGTTATCACAGTATGTAGGCCTGTGTGTGATATAGCTGTGATGTCAATATGTAGCCTCCTGTGTAATGTAGCTGTGAAGTCACTATGTTTCCCTGCTGTGTGATGTAGCTGTGATGTCAGTATGTTTTCCTGCTGTGTGATGTAGCTGTGATGTCAGTATGTTTCCCTGCTGTGTGATGTAGCTGTGATGTCAGTATGTGTCCCTGCTGTGTGATGTAGCTGTAAAGTCAGTATGTAGGCCTGCTGTGTGATGTAGCTTTGATATCACAGTATGTAGGCCTGTGTGTAATCTAGCTTTGATGTCAGTATGTTTCCCTGCTGTGTGATGTAGCTCTGATGTCAGTATGTAGGCCTGCTGTGTAATGTAGCTGTGATGCCAGTATGTAGTATGTAGGCCTGCTGTGTGATGTAGCTGTGATGTCAGTATGTTTCTCTAACGTCCTAAGTGGATGCTGGGGACTCCGTCAGGACCATGGGGAATAGCGGCTCCGCAGGAGACAGGGCACAAAAATAAAGCTTTAGGATTAGGTGGTGTGTACTGGCTCCTCCCCCTATGACCCTCCTCCAAGCCTCAGTTAGGTTTTTGTGCCCGTCCGAGCAGGGTGCAATCTAGGTGGCTCTCTTAAGGAGCTGCTTAGAAAGTGCAAAACTGTCATTATCAGTTTCAGACGCTGCCGTTTGGATTGTCCACGGCACCTCGGGTCTTTACCAAGGTAATGGCCGAAATGATGATTCTTCTGCGAAGAAGAGGCGTATTAATTATCCCTTACTTGGACGATCTCCTGATAAGGGCAAGGTCCAGAGAACAGCTGGAGGACGGAGTAGCACTAACCCAACTAGTGCTGCAACAACACGGGTGGATTCTGAATTTTCCAAAATCTCAGTTGACCCCGACGACACGTCTGCTGTTCCTGGGAATGATTCTGGACACGGTTCAGAAAAAGGTGTTTCTTCCGGAGGAGAAAGCCAGGGAGTTATCCGAACTTGTCAGGAACCTCCTAAAACCAGGGAAACTGTCTGTGCATCAATGCACAAGAGTCCTGGGAAAGATGGTGGCTTCTTACGAAGCGATTCCATTCGGCAGATTCCACGCACAAACTTTTCAGTGGGATCTGCTGGACAAATGGTCCGGATCGCATCTGCAGATGCATCAGCGGATAACCTTATCGCCACGGACAAGGGTGTCTCTTCTGTGGTGGTTGCAGAGTGCTCATCTGTTAGAGGGCCGCAGATTCGGCATACAGGACTGGGTCCTGGTGACCACGGATGCCAGTCTGAGAGGCTGGGGAGCGGTCACACAGGGAAGAAACTTCCAGGGAGTATGGTCAAGCCTGGAGATGTCTCTTCACATAAATATACTGGAGCTAAGAGCGATTTACAATGCTCTAAGTCTGGCAAAACCCCTGCTTCAGGGTCAGCCGGTGTTGATCCAGTCGGACAACATCACGGCAGTCGCCCACGTAAACAGACAGGGCGGCACAAGAAGCAGGACAGCAATGGCAGAAGCTGCAAGGATTCTTCGCTGGGCGGAAGATCATGTGATAGCACTGTCAGCAGTATTCATTCCGGGAGTGGACAACTGGGAAGCAGACTTCCTCAGCAGACACGATCTACACCCGGGAGAGTGGGGACTTCATCCAGAAGTCTTCCACATGATTGTGAACCGTTGGGAAAAACCAATGGTGGATATGATGGCGTCCCGCCTCAACAAAAAACTGGACAGGTATTGCGCCAGGTCAAGAGACCCTCAGGCAATAGCTGTGGACGCTCTGGTAACACCGTGGGTGTTCCAGTCAGTGTATGTGTTCCCTCCTCTGCCTCTCATACCAAAGGTACTGAGAATTATACGGCAAAAGGGAGTAAGAACGATACTAGTGGCTCCGGATTGGCCAAGAAGAACTTGGTACCCGGAACTTCAAGAGATGCTCACGGAGGATCCGTGGCCTCTACCTCTAAGACCGGACCTGCTTCAGCAGGGACCGTGTCTATTCCAAGACTTACCGCGGCTGCGTTTGACGGCATGGCGGTTGAACGCCGAATTCTAAGGGAAAAAGGCATTCCGGAAGAGGTCATTCCTACACTGGTAAAGGCCAGGAAGGAGGTGACTGCACAACATTATCACCGCATTTGGAGAAAATATGTTGCGTGGTGTGAGGCCAGGAAGGCCCCCACGGAGGAATTTCAACTGGGTCGATTCCTACATTTCCTGCAAACAGGATTGTCTATGGGCCTCAAATTGGGGTCCATTAAGGTTCAAATTTCGGCCCTGTCGATTTTCTTCCAGAAAGAATTGGCTTCAGTTCCTGAAGTCCAGACTTTTGTAAAAGGAGTACTACATATACAGCCCCCGGTTGTGCCCCCAGTGGCACCGTGGGATCTTAATGTAGTCTTGGATTTTCTCAAATCCCATTGGTTTGAGCCGCTCAAATCGGTGGAGTTGAAGTATCTTACATGGAAAGTAACCATGCTACTGGCCCTGGCTTCAGCCAGGAGAGTATCAGAATTGGCGGCTTTATCATATAAGAGCCCATATCTGATTTTCCATACGGACAGGGCAGAACTGCGGACACGTCCTCATTTTCTGCCTAAGGTGGTGTCAGCGTTTCACCTGAACCAGCCTATTGTGGTGCCTGCGGCTACTAACGATTTGGAGGATTCCAAGTTGTTGGACGTGGTCCGGACATTGAAAATATATATTTCAAGAACGGCGGGAGTCAGAAAGTCTGACTCACTGTTTATATTGTATGCACCCAACAAGATGGGTGCTCCTGCTTCTAAGCAGACTATTGCTCGTTGGATTTGTAGCACAATTCAACTTGCACATTCTGTGGCAGGCTTGCCACAACCTAAATCTGTCAAGGCCCATTCCACAAGGAAAGTGGGCTCATCCTGGGCGGCTGCCCGGGGGGTCTCGGCATTACAACTCTGCCGAGCTGCTACTTGGTCAGGGGCAAACACATTTGCAAAATTCTACAAATTTGATACCCTGGCTGAGGAGGACCTTGAGTTCTCTCATTCGGTGCTGCAGAGTCATCCGCACTCTCCCGCCCGTTTGGGAGCTTTGGTATAATCCCCATGGTCCTGACGGAGTCCCCAGCATCCACTTAGGACGTTAGAGAAAATAAGAATTTACTTACCGATAATTCTATTTCTCGTAGTCCGTAGTGGATGCTGGGCGCCCATCCCAAGTGCGGATTGTCTGCAATACTTGTACATAGTTATTGTTACAAACAAATTCGGGTTGTTATTGTTGTGAGCCGTCTGTTCAGAGGCTCCTACGTTTGTCATACTGTTAACTGGGTTCAGATCACAAGTTATACGGTGTAATTGGTGTGGCTGGTATGAGTCTTACCCGGGATTCAATATCCTTCCTTATTGTGTACGCTCGTCCGGGCACAGTATCCTAACTGAGGCTTGGAGGAGGGTCATAGGGGGAGGAGCCAGTACACACCACCTAATCCTAAAGCTTTATTTTTGTGCCCTGTCTCCTGCGGAGCCGCTATTCCCCATGGTCCTGACGGAGTCCCCAGCATCCACTACGGACTACGAGAAATAGAATTATCGGTAAGTAAATTCTTATTTTCCCTGCTGTGTGATGTAGCTGGGATGTTAGTATGTTTCTCTGCTGTGTGATGTAGCTGTGATGCCAGTATGTAGGCCTGCTGTGTAATGTGGCTGTGATGTCAGTATGTTTCCCTGCTGTGTGATGTAGCTGGGATGTCAGTATGTTTCTCTGCTGTGTGATGTAGCTGTGATTAGAGATGAGCGCCTGAAATTTTTCGGGTTTTGTGTTTTGGTTTTGGGTTCGGTTCCGCGGCCGTGTTTTGGGTTCGAACGCGTTTTGGCAAAACCTCACCGAATTATTTTTGTCGGATTCGGGTGTGTTTTGGATTCGGGTGTTTTTTTCCAAAAACACTAAAAAACAGCTTAAATCATAGAATTTGGGGGTCATTTTGATCCCAAAGTATTATTAACCTCAAAAACCATAATTTACACTCATTTTCAGTCTATTCTGAATACCTCACACCTCACAATATTATTTTTAGTCCTAAAATTTGCACCGAGGTCGCTGTGTGAGTAAGATAAGCGACCCTAGTGGCCGACACAAACACCGGGCCCATCTAGGAGTGGCACTGCAGTGTCACGCAGGATGTCCCTTCCAAAAAACCCTCCCCAAACAGCACATGACGCAAAGAAAAAAAGAGGCGCAATGAGGTAGCTGTGTGAGTAAGATTAGCGACCCTAGTGGCCGACACAAACACCGGGCCCATCTAGGAGTGGCACTGCAGTGTCACGCAGGATGGCCCTTCCAAAAAACCCTCCCCAAACAGCACATGACGCAAAGAAAAAAAGAGGCGCAATGAGGTAGCTGACTGTGTGAGTAAGATTAGCGACCCTAGTGGCCGACACAAACACCGGGCCCATCTAGGAGTGGCACTGCAGTGTCACGCAGGATGGCCCTTCCAAAAAACCCTCCCCAAACAGCACATGACGCAAAGAAAAAAAGAGGCGCAATGAGGTAGCTGACTGTGTGAGTAAGATTAGCGACCCTAGTGGCCGACACAAACACCGGGCCCATCTAGGAGTGGCACTGCAGTGTCACGCAGGATGTCCCTTCCAAAAAACCCTCCCCAAACAGCACATGACGCAAAGAAAAAAAGAGGCGCAATGAGGTAGCTGTGTGAGTAAGATTAGCGACCCTAGTGGCCGACACAAACACCGGGCCCATCTAGGAGTGGCACTGCAGTGTCACGCAGGATGTCCCTTCCAAAAAACCCTCCCCAAACAGCACATGACGCAAAGAAAAAAAGAGGCGCAATGAGGTAGCTGACTGTGTGAGTAAGATTAGCGACCCTAGTGGCCGACACAAACACCGGGCCCATTTAGGAGTGGCACTGCAGTGTCACGCAGGATGTCCCTTCCAAAAAACCCTCCCCAATCAGCACATGATGCAAAGAAAAAGAAAAGAAAAAAGAGGTGCAAGATGGAATTATCCTTGGGCCCTCCCACCCACCCTTATGTTGTATAAACAAAACAGGACATGCACACTTTAACCAACCCATCATTTCAGTGACAGGGTCTGCCACACGACTGTGACTGATATGACGGGTTGGTTTGGACCCCCCCCAAAAAAGAAGCAATTAATCTCTCCTTGCACAAACTGGCTCTACAGAGGCAAGATGTCCACCTCATCTTCACCCTCCGATATATCACCGTGTACATCCCCCTCCTCACAGATTATCAATTCGTCCCCACTGGAATCCACCATCTCAGCTCCCTGTGTACTTTGTGGAGGCAATTGCTGCTGGTCAATGTCTCCGCGGAGGAATTGATTATAATTCATTTTAATGAACATCATCTTCTCCACATTTTCTGGATGTAACCTCGTACGCCGATTGCTGACAAGGTGAGCGGCGGCACTAAACACTCTTTCGGAGTACACACTTGTGGGAGGGCAACTTAGGTAGAATAAAGCCAGTTTGTGCAAGGGCCTCCAAATTGCCTCTTTTTCCTGCCAGTATAAGTACGGACTGTGTGACGTGCCTACTTGGATGCGGTCACTCATATAATCCTCCACCATTCTATCAATGTTGAGAGAATCATATGCAGTGACAGTAGACGACATGTCCGTAATCGTTGTCAGGTCCTTCAGTCCGGACCAGATGTCAGCATCAGCAGTCGCTCCAGACTGCCCTGCATCACCGCCAGCGGGTGGGCTCGGAATTCTGAGCCTTTTCCTCGCACCCCCAGTTGCGGGAGAATGTGAAGGAGGAGATGTTGACAGGTCGCGTTCCGCTTGACTTGACAATTTTGTCACCAGCAGGTCTTTCAACCCCAGCAGACCTGTGTCTGCCGGAAAGAGAGATCCAAGGTAGGCTTTAAATCTAGGATCGAGCACGGTGGCCAAAATGTAGTGCTCTGATTTCAACAGATTGACCACCCGTGAATCCTTGTTAAGCGAATTAAGGGCTGCATCCACAAGTCCCACATGCCTAGCGGAATCGCTCCCTTTTAGCTCCTTCTTCAATGCCTCCAGCTTCTTCTGCAAAAGCCTGATGAGGGGAATGACCTGACTCAGGCTGGCAGTGTCTGAACTGACTTCACGTGTGGCAAGTTCAAAGGGCATCAGAACCTTGCACAACGTTGAAATCATTCTCCACTGCACTTGAGACAGGTGCATTCCATCTCCTATATCGTGCTCAATTGTATAGGCTTGAATGGCCTTTTGCTGCTCCTCCAACCTCTGAAGCATATAGAGGGTTGAATTCCACCTCGTTACCACTTCTTGCTTCAGATGATGGCAGGGCAGGTTCAGTAGTTTTTGGTGGTGCTCCAGTCTTCTGTACGTGGTGCCTGTACGCCGAAAGTGTCCCGCAATTTTTCTGGCCACCGACAGCATCTCTTGCACGCCCCTGTCGTTTTTTAAAAAATTCTGCACCACCAAATTCAAGGTATGTGCAAAACATGGGACGTGCTGGAATTTGCCCATATTTAATGCACACACAATATTGCTGGCGTTGTCCGATGCCACAAATCCACAGGAGAGTCCAATTGGGGTAAGCCATTCCGCGATGATCTTCCTCAGTTGCCGTAAGAGGTTTTCAGCTGTGTGCGTATTCTGGAAAGCGGTGATACAAAGCGTAGCCTGCCTAGGAAAGAGTTGGCGTTTGCGAGATGCTGCTACTGGTGCCGCCGCTGCTGTTCTTGCGGCGGGAGTCCATACATCTACCCAGTGGGCTGTCACAGTCATATAGTCCTGACCCTGCCCTGCTCCACTTGTCCACATGTCCGTGGTTAAGTGGACATTGGGTACAACTGCATTTTTTAGGAGACTGGTGAGTCTTTTTCTGACGTCCGTGTACATTCTCGGTATCGCCTGCCTAGAGAAGTGGAACCTAGATGGTATTTGGTAACGGGGGCACACTGCCTCAATAAATTGTCTAGTTCCCTGTGAACTAACGGCGGATACCGGACGCACGTCTAACACCAACATAGTTGTCAAGGACTCAGTTATCCGCTTTGCAGTAGGATGACTGCTGTGATATTTCATCTTCCTCGCAAAGGACTGTTGAACAGTCAATTGCTTACTGGAAGTAGTACAAGTGGGCTTACGACTTCCCCTCTGGGATGACCATCGACTCCCAGCGGCAACAACAGCAGCGCCAGCAGCAGTAGGCGTTACACGCAAGGATGCATCGGAGGAATCCCAGGCAGGAGAGGACTCGTCAGACTTGCCAGTGACATGGCCTGCAGGACTATTGGCATTCCTGGGGAAGGAGGAAATTGACACTGAGGGAGTTGGTGGGGTGGTTTGCGTGAGCTTGGTTACAAGAGGAAGGGATTTACTGGTCAGTGGACTGCTTCCGCTGTCACCCAAAGTTTTTGAACTTGTCACTGACTTATTATGAATGCGCTGCAGGTGACGTATAAGGGAGGATGTTCCGAGGTGGTTAACGTCCTTACCCCTACTTATTACAGCTTGACAAAGGGAACACACGGCTTGACAAATGTTGTCCGCATTTCTGGTGAAATACTTCCACACCGAAGAGCTGATTTTTTTGGTATTTTCACCAGGCATGTCAACGGCCATATTCCTCCCACGGACAACAGGTGTCTCCCCGGGTGCCTGACTTAAACAAACCACCTCACCATCAGAATCCTCCTGGTCAATTTCCTCCCCAGCGCCAGCAACACCCATATCCTCCTCATCCTGGTGTACTTCAACACTGACATCTTCAATCTGACTATCAGGAACTGGACTGCGGGTGCTCCTTCCAGCACTTGCAGGGGGCGTGCAAATGGTGGAAGGCGCATGCTCTTCACGTCCAGTGTTGGGAAGGTCAGGCATCGCAACCGACACAATTGGACTCTCCTTGTGGATTTGGGATTTCGAAGAACGCACAGTTCTTTGCTGTGCTTTTTCCAGCTTGAGTCTTTTCATTTTTCTAGCGAGAGGCTGAGTGCTTCCATCCTCATGTGAACCTGAACCACTAGCCATGAACATAGGCCAGGGCCTCAGCCGTTCCTTGCCACTCCGTGTGGTAAATGGCATATTGGCAAGTTTACGCTTCTCCTCCGACAATTTTATTTTAGGTTTTGGAGTCCTTTTTTTACTGATATTTGGTGTTTTGGTTTTGACATGCTCTGTACTATGCCATTGGGCATCGGCCTTGGCAGACGACGTTGCTGGCATTTCATCGTCTCGGCCATGACTAGTGGCAGCAGCTTCAGCACGAGGTGGAAGTGGATCTTGATCTTTCCCTAATTTTGGAACCTCAACATTTTTGTTCTCCATATTTTAATAGGCACAACTAAAAGGCACCTCAGGTAAACAATGCAGATGGATGGATTGGATACTAGTATACAATTATGGACGGGCTGCCGAGTGCCGACACAGAGGTAGCCACAGCCGTGAACTACCGCACTGTACTGTGTCTGCTGCTAATATATAGACTGGTTGATAAAGAGATAGTATACTCGTAACTAGTATGTATGTATAAAGAAAGAAAAAAAAACCACGGTTAGGTCACTGGTATATACAATTATGGACGGGCTGCCGAGTGCCGACACAGAGGTAGCCACAGCCGTGAACTACCGCACTGTACTGTGTCTGCTGCTAATATATAGACTGGTTGATAAAGAGATAGTATACTCGTAACTAGTATGTATGTATAAAGAAAGAAAAAAAAACCACGGTTAGGTCACTGGTATATACAATTATGGACGGGCTGCCGAGTGCCGACACAGAGGTAGCCACAGCCGTGAACTACCGCACTGTACTGTGTCTGCTGCTAATATATAGACTGGTTGATAAAGAGATAGTTTTCTCGTAACTAGTATGTATGTATAAAGAAAGAAAAAAAAACCACGGTTAGGTCACTGGTATATACAATTATGGACGGGCTGCCGAGTGCCGACACAGAGGTAGCCACAGCCGTGAACTACCGCACTGTACTGTGTCTGCTGCTAATATATAGACTGGTTGATAAAGAGATAGTATACTCGTAACTAGTATGTATGTATAAAGAAAGAAAAAAAAACCACGGTTAGGTGGTATATACAATTATGGACGGGCTGCCGAGTGCCGACACAGAGGTAGCCACAGCCGTGAACTACCGCACTGTACTGTGTCTGCTGCTAATATATAGACTGGTTGATAAAGAGATAGTATACTCGTAACTAGTATGTATGTATAAAGAAAGAAAAAAAAACCACGGTTAGGTCACTGGTATATACAATTATGGACGGGCTGCCGAGTGCCGACACAGAGGTAGCCACAGCCGTGAACTACCGCACTGTACACTGGTTGATAAAGAGATAGTAGTATACTCGTAACAACTAGTATGACGACGGTATAAAGAATGAAAAAAAAACCACGGTTAGGTGGTATATAATACAATTATGGTTGGACGGACTGCCTGCCGAGTGCCGACACAGAGGTAGCCACAGCCGTGAACTACCGCACTGTACACTGGTTGATAAAGAGATAGTAGTATACTCGTAACAACTAGTATGACGACGGTATTAAGAATGAAAAAAAAACCACGGTTAGGTGGTATATAATACAATTATGGTTGGACGGACTGCCTGCCGAGTGCCGACACAGAGGTAGCCACAGCCGTGAACTACCGCACTGTACACTGGTTGATAAAGAGATAGTAGTATACTCGTAACAACTAGTATGACGACGGTATAAAGAACGAAAAAAAAACCACGGTTAGGTGGTATATATTATAATACAATTATGGATGGACGGACTGCCTGCCGAGTTCCGACACAGAGGTAGCCACAGCCGTGAACTACCGCACTGTACACTGGTTGATAAAGAGATAGTAGTATACTCGTAACAACTAGTATGACGACGGTATAAAGAACGAAAAAAAAACCACGGTTAGGTGGTATATATTATAATACAATTATGGATGGACGGACTGCCTGCCGAGTTCCGACACAGAGGTAGCCACAGCCGTGAACTACCGCACTGTACACTGGTTGATAAAGAGATAGTAGTATACTCGTAACAACTAGTATGACTATGACGACGGTATAAAGAAAGAAAAAAAAAACCACGGTTAGGTGGTATATAATACAATTATGGATGGACGGACTGCCTGCCGAGTGCCGACACAGAGGTAGCCACAGCCGTGAACTACCGCACTGTACTGTGTCTGCTGCTAATATAGACTGGTTGATAAAGAGATAGTATACAATACTACTAATATACTGGTGGTCAGGCACTGGTCACCACTAGTCACACTGGCAGTGGCACTCCTGCAGCAAAAGTGTGCACTGTTTAATTTTAATATAATATTATTTATCATGTACTCCTGGCTCCTGCTATAACAACCTGCAGTGCTCCCCAGTCTCCCCCACAATTATAAGCTTTATATACAATACATTGATGTGCAGCACACTGGGCTGAGCAGTGCACACAGACTGAGTCACTGTGTGACTGTGTATCGTTTTTTTCAGGCAGAGAACGGATATATTAAATAAAACAAACAACTGCACTGTCTCTGGTGGTCACTGGTCACTGTGGTCGTCAGTCACTAAACTCTGTCTGCACTCTGCACTCTCTTCTAATCTACAGTATCACAGCAATCTCTCTCTCTCTCTCTCTTCTAAATCTAATCTAAATGGAGAGGACGCCAGCCACGTCCTCTCCCTATCAATCTCAATGCACGTGTGAAAATGGCGGCGACGCGCGGCTCCTTATATAGAATCCGAGTCTCGCGATAGAATCCGAGCCTCGCGAGAATCCGACAGCGTCATGATGACGTTCGGGCGCGCTCGGGTTAACCGAGCAAGGCGGGAAGATCCGAGTCGCTCGGACCCGTGAAAAAAAAAGTGAAGTTCGTGCGGGTTCGGATTCAAAGAAACCGAACCCGCTCATCTCTAGCTGTGATGTCAGTATATTTCTCTGCTGTGTGATGTAGCTGTGATGCCAGTATGTAGGCCTGCTGTGTGATGTAGCTGTGATGTCAGTATGTTTCTCTGCTGTGTGATGTAGCTGTGATATCACAGTATGTAGGCCTGTGTGTAATATCGCTGTGATGCCAGTATGTAGGCCTGCTGTGTAATGTAGCTTTGATGTCAGAATGTATCCCTGCTGTGTGATGTAGCTGTGATGTCAGTATGTAGGCCTGCTGTGTAATGTAGCTGTGATGCCAGTATGTAGGCCTGCTGTGTGATGTAGCTGTGATGTCAGTATGTTTCCCTGCTGTGTGATGTAGCTGTGATGTCAGTATGTTTCTCTGCTGTGTGATGTAGCTGTGATGTCAGTATGTAGGCCAGCTGTGTGATGTAGCTGTGTTATCACAGTATGTAGGCCTGTGTGTGATATAGCTGTGATGACAGTATGTAGCCTCCTGTGTAATGTAGCTGTGATGTCAGTATGTTTTCCTGCTGTGTGATGTAGCTGTGATGTCAGTATGTTTCCCTGCTGTGTGATGTAGCTGTGATGTATGTTTCCCTGCTGTGTGATGTAGCTGTAAAGTCAGTATGTAGGCCTGCTGTGTGATGTAGCTTTGATATCACAGTATGTAGGCCGGTGTGTAATATCGCTGTGATGTCAGTATGTAGGCCTGTGTAATATCGCTTTGATGTCAGTATGTAGGCCTGCTGTGTAATGTTGCTGTGATGTCAGTATGTATCCCTGCTGTGTGATATAGCTGTAATGCCAGTATGTTTTCCTGCAGTGTAATGTAGTTGTGATGTCAATATGTGCATCCCTGCTGTGTGATGTAGCTGTGATGCCAGTATGTAGCTTTGCTGTGTGATGTAGCTGTGATGTCAGTATGTAGCCTGCTGTGTAATATAGCTGTGATGTCAATTTGTAGGCCTGATGTGTGTTGTAGCTGTGATGTCAGTATGTTTCCCTGCTGTGGGATGTAGCTGTGATGTCAGTATGTAGCCTGCTGTGTACTGTAGCTGTGATGTCAGTATGCATCCCTGATGTGTAATGTAGCTGTGATGCCAGTATGTAGGCCTGCTGTGTTATGTAGCTGTGATGTCAGTGTGTAGGCCTGCTGTGTAATGTAGCTGTGATGTCAGTATGTAGGCCTGCTGTGTGATGTAGCTGTGATGTCAGTATGTTTCCCTGCTGTCTGATGTAGCTGTGATGTCAGTATGTAGCCTGCTGTGTAATGTAGCTGTGATGTCAGTATACATCCCTGCTGTGTAATATAGCTGTGATGTCAGTATGTAGGCCTGCTGTGTGATGTAGCTGTGATGTCAGTATGTTTCCCTGCTGTGTGATGTAGCTGTGATGTCAGTATGTAGGCCAGCTGTGTGATGTAGCTGTGTTATCACAGTATGTAGGCCTGTGTGTGATATAGCTGTGATGTCAATATGTAGCCTCCTGTGTAATGTAGCTGTGAAGTCACTATGTTTCCCTGCTGTGTGATGTAGCTGTGATGTCAGTATGTTTTCCTGCTGTGTGATGTAGCTGTGATGTCAGTATGTTTCCCTGCTGTGTGATGTAGCTGTGATGTCAGTATGTGTCCCTGCTGTGTGATGTAGCTGTAAAGTCAGTATGTAGGCCTGCTGTGTGATGTAGCTTTGATATCACAGTATGTAGGCCTGTGTGTAATATCGCTGTGATGTCAGTATGTAGGCCTGTGTGTAATATCGCTTTGATGTCAGTATGTAGGCCTGCTGTGTAATGTAGCTGTGATGCCAGTATGTAGGCCTGCTGTGTGATGTAGCTGTGATGTCAGTATGTTTCCCTGCTGTGTGATGTAGCTGTGATGTCAGTATGTTTCTCTGCTGTGTGATGTAGCTGTGATGTCAGTATGTAGGCCAGCTGTGTGATGTAGCTGTGTTATCACAGTATGTAGGCCTGTGTGTGATATAGCTGTGATGACAGTATGTAGCCTCCTGTGTAATGTAGCTGTGATGTCAGTATGTTTTCCTGCTGTGTGATGTAGCTGTGATGTCAGTATGTTTCCCTGCTGTGTGATGTAGCTGTGATGTCAGTATGTGTCCCTGCTATGTGATGTAGCTGTGATGTCAGTATGTTTCCCTGCTGTGTGATGTAGCTGTAAAGTCAGTATGTAGGCCTGCTGTGTGATGTAGCTTTGATATCACAGTATGTAGGCCTGTGTGTAATATCGCTGTGATGTCAGTATGTAGGCCTGTGTGTAATATCGCTTTGATGTCAGTATGTAGGCCTGCTGTGTAATGTTGCTGTGATGTCAGTATGTATCCCTGCTGTGTGATATAGCTGTAATGCCAGTATGTTTTCCTGCGGTGTAATGTAGTTGTGATGTCAACATCTGCATCCCTGCTGTGTGATGTAGCTGTGATGCCAGTATGTAGCCCTGCTGTGTGATGTAGCTGTGATGTCAGTATGTAGCCTGCTGTGTAATATAGCTGTGATGTCAATTTGTAGGCCTGATGTGTGTTGTAGCTGTGATGTCAGTATGTTTCCCTGCTGTGGGATGTAGCTGTGATGTCAGTATGTAGCCTGCTGTGTACTGTAGCTGTGATGTCAGTCTGCATCCCTGCTGTGTAATGTAGCTGTGATGCCAGTATGTAGGCCTGCTGTGTTATGTAGCTGTGATGTCAGTGTGTAGGCCTGCTGTGTAATGTAGCCGTGATGTCAGTATGTAGGCCTGCTGTGTGATGTAGCTGTGATGTCAGTATGTTTCCCTGCTGTCTGATGTAGCTGTGATGTCAGTATGTAGCCTGCTGTGTAATGTAGCTGTGATATCAGTATACATCCCTGCTGTGTAATGTAGCTGTGATATCAGTATGTAGGCCTGCTGTGTGATGTAGCTGTGATGTCAGTATGTTTCCCTGCTGTGTGATGCAGCTGTGATGTCAGTATGTTTCCCTGCTGTGTGATGTAGCTGTGATGTCAGTATGTTTTTCTGCTGTGTGATGTAGCTGTGATGTCAGTATTTGTCCCTGCTGTGTGATGTAGCTGTGATGTCAGTATGTTTCCCTGCTGTGTGATGTAGCTGTAAAGTCAGTATGTAGGCCTGCTGTGTGATGTAGCTTTGATATCACAGTATGTAGGCCTGTGTGTAATATCGCTTTGATGTCAGTATGTAGGCCTGCTGTGTAATGTAGCTGTGATGTCAGTATGTAGCCTGCTGTGTAATGTAGCTGTGATGTCAGTATGTAGGCCTGCTGTGTAATGTAGCTGTGATGTCAGTATGTAGCCTGCTGTGTAATGTAGCTGTGATGTCAGTATGTAGGCCTGCTTTGTGGTGTAGCTGTGATGTCAGCATGTTTCCCTACTTTGTGATGTAGCTGTGATGTCAGTATGTTTCCCTGCTGTGTGATTTAGCTGTGATATCATAGTATGTAGGCCTGTGTGTAATGTAGCTGTGATGTCAGTATGTAGGCCTGCTGTGTTATGTAGCTGTGATGTCAGTATGTATCCCTGCTGTGTGATGTAGCTGTGATGTCATTATGTAGCCTGCTGTGTAATGTAGCTGTGATGTCAGTATGTTTCCCTGCTGTGTAATGTAGCTGTGATGTCAGTATGTATCCCTTCTGTGTAATGTGGCTGTGATGTCAGTATGTATCCCTGCTGTGTAATGTAGTTGTGATGTCAGTATGTAGGCCTGCTGTGTAATGTATCTGTAATGTCAGTATGTAGGCCTGCTGTGTGATGTAGCTGTGATGTCAGTATATAGGCCTGCTGTGTGATGTAGCTGTGATGTCAGTATGTAGCCCTGCTGTGTAATGTGGCTGTGATGTCAGTATGTTTCCCTGCTGTGTAATGTAGCTGTGATGTCAGTATGTAGCCCTGCTGTGTAATGTGGCTGTGATGTCAGTATGTATCCCTGCTGTGAGATGTAGTTGTGATGTCAGTATGTAGGCCTGCTGTGTAATGTAGCTGTGATGTCAGTATGTAGGCCTGCTGTGTGATGTAGCTGTGATGTCAGTATGTTTCCCTGCTGTGTGATGCAGCTGTGATGTCAGTATGTTTCTCTGACGTCCTAGTGGATGCTGGGAACTCCGTAAGGACCATGGGGAATAGACGGGCTCCGCAGGAGACTGGGCGCTCTAAAAGAAAGATTAGGTACTATCTGGTGTGCACTGGCTCCTCCCTCTATGCCCCTCCTCCAGACCTCAGTTTGATTTCTTTGCCCGGCCGAGCTGGATGCACACTAGGGGCTCTCCTGAGCTCCTAGAAAGAAAGTATATGGTAGGTTTTTTATTTTACAGTGAGACCTGCTGGCAACAGGCTCACTGCAACGAGGGACTAAGGGGAGAAGAAGCGAACCTACCTGCTTGCAGCTAGCTTGGGCTTCTTAGGCTACTGGACACCATTAGCTCCAGAGGGATCAACCGCAGGACCCGTCCTTGGTGTTCGTTCCCGGAGCCGCGCCGCCGTCCCCCTTACAGAGCCAGAAGCATGAAAATGGTCCGGAAAATCGGCGGCAGAAGACTTCAGTCTTCACCAAGGTAGCGCACAGCACTGCAGCTGTGCGCCATTGCTCCTCATACACACTTCACACTCCGGTCACTGAGGGTGCAGGGCGCTGGGGGGGGGGGGGGGCGCCCTGAGCAGCAATAAAAACACCTTGGCTGGCAAAACAATCACAATATATAGCCCCAGAGGCTATATATGTGATAATTACCCCTGCCAGAATCCATAAAAAAGCGTGAGAAAAGTCCGCAAAAAAGGGGCGGAGCTATCTCCCTCGGCACACTGGCGCCATTTTCTCTTCACAGTGTAGCTGGAAGACAGCTCCCCAGGCTCTCCCCTGTAGTTTTCAGGCTCAAAGGGTTAAAAAGAGAGGGGGGGCACTAAATTTAGGCGCAATATTGTTTATACAAGCAGCTATTGGGGAAAATTCACTCAGTGATGGTGTTTATCCCTACATTATATAGCGCTCTGGTGTGTGCTGGCATACTCTCTCTCTGTCTCCCCAAAGGGCTGTGTGGGGTCCTGTCCTCAGTCAGAGCATTCCCTGTGTGTGTGCGGTGTGTCGGTACGGCTGTGTCGACATGTTTGATGAGGAGGCTTATGTGGAGGCGGAGCAGATGCCGATAAATGGGATGTCGCCCCCTGTGGGCCGACACCAGAGTGGATGGATAGGTGGAAGGTATTAACCGACAGTGTCAACTCCTTACATAAAAGGCTGGATGACGTAACAGCTATGGGACAGCCGGCTTCTCAGCCCGCGCCTGCCCAGGCGTCTCAAAGGCCATCAGGGGCTCAAAAACGCCCGCTCCTTCAGATGGCAGACACAGATGTCGACACGGAGTCTGACTCCAGTGTCGACAAGGTTGAGACATATACACAATCCACTAGGAACATCCGTTACATGATCCCGGCAATAAAAAATGTGTTACACATTTCTGACATTAACCCAAGTACAGGTTGAGTATCCCATATCCAAATATTCCGAAATACGTAATATTCCGAAATACGGACTTTTTTGAGTGAGAGTGAGATAGTGAAACCTTTGTTTTTTGATGGCTCAATGTACACAAACTTTGTTTAATACACAAAGTTATAAAAAATATTGTTTTAAATGACCTTCAGGCTATGTGTATAAGGTGTATATGAAACATAAATGAATTGTGTGAATGTACACACACTTTGTTCAATGCACAAAGTCACAAAAAATATTGGCTAAAATGACCTTCAGGCTGTGTGTATAAGGTGTATATGTAATATAAATGCATTCTGTGCTTAGACTTGGGTCTCATCGCCACGATATCTCATTATGGTATGCAATTATTCCAAAATACGGAAAAATCCGATATCCAAAATACCTCTGGTCCCAAGCATTTTGGATAAGGGATACTCAACCTGTACCACTAAAAAAGGGTTTTATGTTGGGGAGAAAAAGCAGGCAGTGTTTTGTTCCCCCATCTAATGAGTGAATGAAGTGTGAAAAAGCGTGGGTTCCCCCTATAAGAAAGTGGTAATTTCAAAAAACTTACTGATGGCGTACCTTTTCCCGCCAGAGGATAAGTTACGCTGGGAGATATCCCCTAGGGTGGATAAGGCGCTCACACGTTTGTCAAAAAAGGTGGCACTGCCGTCTTAGGATACGGCCACTTTGAAGGTACCTGCTGATAAAAAGCAGGAGGCTATCCTGAAGTCTGTATTTACACACTCAGGTACTAGACTGAGACCTGCAGATAGTGCTGCTGCAGCGTGGTCTGTAACCCTGTCAAACAGGGATACTAGTTTGCGAACATAAGACGTCGTCTTATATATGAGGGATGCACAGAGGGATATTTTGCCGGCTGGCATCCAGAATTAATGCAATGTCCATTCTGTCAGGAGGGTATTAGAGACCAAAACACTGAACAGGTGATGCTGACTTTAAAAGGCACATAGAGCCTTATAAGGGTGAGGAATTGTTTGGGGATGGTCTCTGGGACCTCGTATCCACAGCAACAGCTGGGAAGGAAAAAAATTTACCTCAGGTTTCCTCACAGCCTAAGAAAGCACTGTATTATCAGGTACAGTCCTTTCGGCTTCAGTAAAGCAAGCGGGTCAAAGGCGCTTCTTTTCTGCACAGAGACGAGGGAAGAGGGAAAAAGCTGCACCAGTCAGCCAGTTCCCAGAATCAAAATTCTTCCCCTGCTTCCTCTGAGTCCACCGCATGACGCGGGGGCTCCACAGGCGTAGCCAGCTACGGTGGGGGGCCGCCTCAAAAATTTCAGCGATCAGTGGGCTCGCCCACAGGTGGATCCCTGGATCTTTCAAGTAGTATCTCAGGGGTACAGGCTGGAATTCGAGGCGTCTCCCCCCCGCCGTTTCCTCAAATCTGCCTTGCCGACAACTCCCTCAGGCAGGGAGGCTGTGCTAGAGGCAATTCACAAGCTGTATTCCCAGCAGGTGATAGTCAAGGTGCCCCTACTTCAACAAGGACGGGGTTACTATTCCACACTGTTTGTGGTACCGAAACCGGACGGTTCGGTGAGATCCATTTTAAATTTGAAGTCCTTGAACACATACATTAAAAAATTCAAGTTCAAGATGGAATCGCTCAGGGCGGTTATTGCAAGCCTGGAGGAGGGGGATTACATGGTATCCCTGGACATCAAGGATGCTTTCCTACATGTCCCCATTTACCATCCTCAACAGGAGTACCTCAGATTTGTGGTACAGGATTGCCATTACCAATTCACACTGTCCACGGCACCGAGGGTCTTTACCAAGGTAATGGCAGAAATGATGATACTCCTTCAAAAAAAGGGAGTTTTTAATTATCCCATACTTGGACGATCTCCTTATAAAGGCGAGGTCCATGGAGCAGTTGTTGGTCGGAGTAGCACTATCTCGGGAAGTGCTACAACAGCACGGATGGATTCTATACATTCCAAAGTCACAGCTGGTTCCTACCACACGCCTGCTGTTCCTGGGGATGGTTCTGGACACAGAACAGAAAAAAGTGTTTCTCCCGCAGGAGAAAGCCAAGGAGCTGTCATCTCTAGTCAGAGACCTCCTGAAACCAAAACAGGTATCGGTGCATCACTGCACACGAGTCCTGGGAAAAATGGTAGCTTCTTACGAAGCAAAATTCCATTCGGCAGGTTCCATACAAGAACCTTTCAGTGGGACTTCTTGGACAAGTGGTCGGAATCGCATCTTCAGATGCATCGGCTGATAACCCTGTCTCCAAGGACCAGGGTATCTCTACTGTGGTGGCTGCAGAGTGCTCATCTTCAAGAGGGCCGCAGATTCGGCATACAGGACTGGGTCCTGGTAACCACGGATGCCAGCCTTCGAGGCTGGGGGGCAGTCACACAGGGAAGAAATTTCCAAGGACTTTGGTCAAGTCAGGAGTCGTCCCTACACATAAATATTCTGGAACTGAGGGCCATTTACAATGCCCTAAGTCTGGCAAGGCCTCTGCTTCAAAACCAGCCGGTACTGATCCAATCAGACAACATCACGGCAGTCGCCCATGTAAACCGACAGGGCGGCACAAGAAGCAGGATGGCGATGGCAGAAGCCACAAGGATTCTCCGATGGGCGGAAAATCACGTCTTAGCACTGTCAGCAGTGTTCATTCCGGGAGTGGACAACTGGGAAGCAGACTTCCTCAGCAGACACGACCGACACCCGGGAGAGTGGGGACTTCATCCAGAAGTCTTCCAACTGTTGGTAAACCGTTGGGAAAGGCAACAGGTGGACATGATGGCGTCCCGCCTAAACAAAAAACTAGATATTGCGCCAGGTCAAGGGACCCTCAGGCAATAGCTGTGGACGCTCTAGTGACACCGTGGGTGTACCAGTCGGTTTATGTATTCCCTCCTCTGCCTCTCATACCAAAGGTACTGAGAATAATAAGAAAACGAGGAGTAAGAACGATACTCGTGGTTCCGGATGGGCCAAGAAGAGCTTGGTACCCAGAACTTCAAGAAATAATATCAGAGGACCCATGGCCTCTACCGCTCAGACAGGATCTGCTACAGCAGGGGCCCTGTCTGTTCCAAGACTTACCGCGGCTGCGTTGGACGGCATGGCGGTTGAATTCCGGATCCTAAAGCAAAAGGGCATTCCGGAGGAAGTCATTCCTACGCTGATAAAAGCCAGGAAAGAAGTAACCGCAAACCATTATCACCGTATTTGGCGAAAATATGTTGCGTGGTGTGAGGCCAGGAAGGCCCCAACAGAGGAATTTCAGCTGGGTCGTTTTCTGCACTTCCTACAGTCAGGAGTGACTATGGGCCTAAATTTGGGTTCCATTAAGGTCCAGATTTCGGCTCTGTCGATTTTCTTCCAGAAAGAACTGGCTTCACTGCCTGGAGTTCAAACATTTGTAAAGGGAGTGCTACATATTCAGCCCCTTTTTTGTGCCTTCTGTGGCACCTTGGGATCTCAACGTGGTGTTGAGTTTCTTAAAATCACATTGGTTTGAGCCACTTAAAACTGTGGATTTGAAATATCTCACGTGGAAAGTGGTCATGTTATTGGTCTTGGCTTCGGCCAGGCGTGTGTCAGAATTGGCGGCTTTGTCATGTAAAAGCCCTTATCTGATTTTCCATATGGATAGGGCAGAATTGAGGACTCGTCCCCAGTTTCTCCCTAAGGTGGTATCAGCTTTTCACTTGAACCAACCTATTGTAGTGCCTGCGGCTACTAGGGACTTGGAAGATTCCAAGTTACTGGACGTAGTCAGGGCCTTAAAAATTTATATTTCCAGGACGGCTGGAGTCAGGAAAACTGACTCGTTTTTTATCCTGTAGGCACCCAACAAAATAGGTGCTCCTGCTTCTAAGCTGACTATTGCTCGCTGAATTTGTAGCACAATTCAGCTGGAGCATTCTGCGTAGAGATGAGCGGGTTCGGTTTTACTCGGTTTTACTCGGTTCTCAAAACGGCATCTAATTGGCTCACGGATGTCACGTGTTTTGGATAGCCAATAAGATTCGGTTTTGAGAACCGAGTAAAACCGAATCCGCTCATTTCTGCGGCTGGATTGCCGCATCCTAAATCAGTAACAGCCCATTCCACGAGGAAAGTGGGCTCATCTTGGGCGGCTGCCCGAGGGGTCTCGGCTTTACAACTTTGCCGAGCTGCAACTTGGTCAGGGGCAAACACGTTTGCTAAATTCTACAAATTTGATACCCTGGCTGAGGAGGACCTTGAGTTCTCTCATTCGGTGCTGCAGAGTCATCCGCACTCTCCCGCCCGTTTGGGAGCTTTGGTATAATCCCCATGGTCCTTACGGAGTTCCCAGCATCCACTAGGACGTCAGAGAAAATAAGATTTTACTCACCGGTAAATCTATTTCTCGTAGTCCGTAGTGGATGCTGGGCGCCCATCCCAAGTGCAGATTGTCTGCAATACTTGTATATAGTTATTGCCTAACTAAAGGGTTTTTGTTGAGCCATCTGTTGAGAGGCTCAGTTATATTTCATACTGTTAACTGGGTATAGTATCACGAGTTATACGGTGTGATTGGTGTGGCTGGTATGAGTCTTACCCGGGATTCAAAATCCTTCCTTATTGTGTCAGCTCTTCCGGGCACAGTATCCTAACTGAGGTCTGGAGGAGGGGCATAGAGGGAGGAGCCAGTGCACACCAGATAGTACCTAATCTTTCTTTTAGAGTGCCCAGTCTCCTGCGGAGCCCGTCTATTCCCCATGGTCCTTACAGAGTTCCCAGCATCCACTACGGACTACGAGAAATAGATTTACCGGTGAGTAAAATCTTATTTTCCCTGCTGTGTGATGTAGCTGTGATGTCAGTATGTTTTTCTGCTGTGTGACATAGCTGTGATGTCAGTATTTGTCCATGCTGTGTGATGTAGCTGTAAAGTCAGTATGTAGGCCTGCTGTGTGATGTAGCTTTGATATCACAGTATGTAGGCCTGTGTGTAATATCGCTTTGATGTCAGTATGTAGGCCTGCTGTGTAATGTAGCTGTGATGTCAGTATGTAGCCTGCTGTGTAATGTAGCTGTGATGTCAGTATGTAGGCCTGCTTTGTAGTGTAGCTGTGATGTCAGTATGTTTCCCTACTTTGTGATGTAGCTGTGATGTCAGTATGTATCCCTGCTGTGTGATGTAACTGTGATGTCAGTATGTAGCCGGCTGTGTAATGTAGCTGTGATGTCAGTATGTTTCCCTGCTGTGTAATGTAGCTGTGATGTCAGTATGTATCCCTGCTGTGTAATGTAGCTGTGATGTCAGTATGTAGCCGGCTGTGTAATGTAGCTGTGATGTCAGTATACATCCCTGCTGTGTAATGTAGCTGTTGATGTCAGTATGTATCCCTGCTGTGTAATGTGGCTGTGATGTCAGTATGTATCCCTAGTTGTGATGTCAGTATGTAGGCCTGCTGTGTAACGTAGCTGTGATGTCAGTATGTAGGCCTGCTGTGTGATGTAGTTGTGATGTGAGTATGTAGGCCTGCTGTGTAATGTAGCTGTGATGTCAGTATGTAGGCCTGCTCTGTGATGTAGCTGTGATGTCAGTATGTTTCCCTGCTGTGTAATGTAGCTGTGATGTCAATATGTAGGCCTGTTGTGTAATTTAGCTTTGATGTCAGTATGTAGGCCTGTTGTGTAATTTAGCTTTGATGTCAGTTTGTAGGCCTGTTGTGTAATTTAGCTTTGATGTCAGTATGTAGGCCTGCTGTGTTATGTGGTTGTGATGTCAGTATGTAGCCTGCTGTGTAATGTAGCTGTGATGTCAGTATGTAGGCCTGCTCTGTGATGTAGCTGTGATGTCAGTATGTTTCCCTGCTGTGTAATGTAGCTGTGATGTCAGTATGTAGGCCTGTTGTGTAATTTAGCTTTGATGTCAGTATGTAGGCCTGTTGTGTAATTTAGCTTTGATGTCAGTATGTAGGCCTGCTGTGTTATGTGGTTGTGATGTTAGTATGTAGGCCTGTTGTGTAATGTAGCTGCACGGATAGTGTAATGGTTAGCATTTCTGCCTCACAGCACTGAGATCATGGGTTCGATTCCCATTCCTAAATATTTGGATTTGGTATGTTCTCTCTGTGCTTCCATGTGTTTCCTTCGGGTACTCTGGTTTTCTCCTTCAATATATTGTTAGGTTAATTGGCTACCAACAAAAATGAACCCTAGCGTGAATGTGTGTGGTTTACATGTGATAGGGATTATAGAGTGTAAGCTCCACTGGGGCAGGGACTGATGTGAATGGCCAAATATTCTCAGTAAATTGATGAGAATATGTGTGCGCTATATAAATAACTGGTAATAAATAAATAATGTCAGTGTGTAACATGTGCTGCTCTTTGTACTTTAGTTTTCACCTACCGCTGCAGAGCACACCTGAGTGACAATCGATTCGCCCATATTTGGAGATAAACACGCTCCTTGGGTGTAATCCGTCACATTGTGTGTGTGTCCCAGTGTTAGAATGCTTACAAATTCTCTTCACACTAAAACAGTAGAACGGTCGAACAATCATTAACGTCACATGAATTAGGCTTTATTATCAGCACGTCTCCCAGCCGCCATGGTGTAGGAAGCAGGTAAGCCTCGGCAGGCAGTTGCCTTGGACATCGCTCTTAAAAGGGGCAGCGGAGAATTCCATTTCTATTTTCTTCTCTTTTTCTCTTTCTGTGCCATGTGCTCATTGTTTTCCAGTCAGGGTGAAGGGGGCGTTGGCGAGTTCGGGCCGGGTACACAATTACACATTTAGCCCGTATTTATTCACTGCGCTTTTGGCAACAGTAGCTGTAATTACTGTCCAGTCGTCACGCAGCCTCTGCTTTTCCTCATACTATTTATTCTCTCGTTAGAAATCTGCGGCTAAGCACTTCTAGATACTGCATCACATACACATAGCTGCTTATGTTTAAAAAAAATAAAAATAATTCCAGCGCTGCTTCAGGCATTGTTCTGCACGGCTGGTTCAAATGTAAAAATAGGGACATTTCCAGGGACAAAGCTGGGACTGCCCCCAGAAGTTAGGGACAGTTGGCCTCTATACATACACATACAGATGTGTTAGCCAGTGACCTGTGACCTCAGGACATCTGTCAGTGGAGGTCTGGCCCGCAGGAGACGGACTATAAAGCTCTGTTATGTCATCCGTGAGCTAGTATCTACAATAGACTATAATATTGCTGAGGAAGTGTTTCATATCTACAAATATAAATATTATATGAATATATATATATAATCCATATATTGGGCGGCACTCAGAGACTTTCACACGCTGGTTAAACAGTGAACAAGCCCCGCAGGGCTGCTTTAATGTGACGTTTCGGGGTACAAAGATCCCCTTCCTCAGGTCTGATTAAAGCTGCCCTGCGGGGCTTGTTCACTGTTTAACCAGCGTGTGAAAGTCTCTGAGTGCCGCCCAATATATGGATTATATACAGCAGGAATTGGACTGATGGGAAGGCACCCGAGCAAGGTGACACGTAAGACCTGAGTGCCGGGGTCCTATTTTGGATACTATATATATATATATATATATATATATATACATATATATATAGTAGTCCAATGGCGGTACAAACGGCACTCACAGGGTTGAATAAAGAAAAAAGTGCTGGTCCATTTATTGTAATGTTTCGGAGCTACAGCTCCTTCCTCCAGACAACACCAAGCAAACTGATTTAGGCCCTATGGCCCTCATTCAGCTTGGATAGCTATTGAGACTGAAATTGCAATTGTCCCAAAACTACTTCTGTGAAAAATCGCATGTGACGTGCCACCCAGAAATGTTAAAAGACGCCCACCGATGCGATCGCAACTCTGCATATGCAGTCGCAGTGGTGCGATCCATTCGAAGAATATTGGCTGGTACTTTATCTCTCTCCACTTAATCTCTGTACACGGTTTGAGACATCTCCCCTTAGTGAGGAAATATTATCGTTCCATCAACTGCTTTCTGAGTACATTCCCTCGTCCCCAAATCTGCCGGATAAAACAAAGCTAACGTGCCAGAGAATATACGTGACGTTCATGTCATGCGTAATAATTCACGGTTCCCAGCTCAATAATAATTTTTTGCTTCTTCCGAGTCTGTAAATCAGCACATATAAGTAGAAAATCAATACACGTGAACATGATAGCAGGCCTGAATCTAGGGAGGAGCATTACATGAGGCAGGAAGATTCTGTGCCCTTCCCCACAAACATGCACTGCCATCCCTGCATATTGCCAGCGAGGAGGCCCGAAATTAAGTCACAGCAAATACTGTCACCTCGCTGAAGCCTCTGACGCTGCGCATGTTGCAGAACAAAAGAGGTGGCCGGTCACGGAGGAACATGGAGAATGCTGAGGAGGGGTCAGGAGCTCACTCTTCAGCGATGCACTCTCCATAGGGTTACAGCGGCTAATGCCATCTGAGGCCAAGAGCTGCTATCTCCTGCGCTAGGCTTTTTTAAAATAGGAAGGTGATAACGCACCAGCCAATCAGCTCCTACCTGTCATTTTTCAAACCGTAATGATTGGCTGGTGCGTTATCACCTTCCACTTATCACTGCTTTATCACTTCTCCAGGCTTAATACATCTGCCCTGTCCCCAGTTTCATCCTTCTCCCTCCAGCGTTCCCAGCGACAAAGCATGTAACCTATGGATTGGACTGACATTTCTCCGTCACGCTGTTCCAGGAAAATGATGGATCTGATGACTTTATATCCATAATTCTCCTCAAATCTACCTACTGAACTCTCAGTCTGTAATATTTTAAGGCCTTTAGCTTTGTAACAATACATATATACAGGGCTGCTGAGACAAGTGCTGGAGAAGGTGTGTGGTCGTCTGTCGATAGTTTGTGTGTCGACCACTGTCCTGTCGAACTTTTGTACCTGTCAACCTTAAGCACTGTCGATTTTTTTTTATCTCTTGACCTTTTTGTACCTGTTGATCTAATGCATGTTGACTAATTGGTGTCGACCTACAGTATTGACTGTCGACCATAGTATCTTCGATCTAATAATCCACATGCAAGCTGACCTGGGGCAGAGCTGGGCTCCCAGACAGACCCCAGTAATCTGCACCCCCCCCCCCCATCCCCAGGCAGACCCCAATAATATGCACCCTCGCCCCCTGAGACAGACCCCGGTAATCTGCACACACACACACACCCCCAGACAGGCCCCAGTAATCTGCAACCCCCCCCCCCCCCCATCCCCAGGCAGACCCCAATAATCTGCACCCTCGCCCCCTGAGACAGACCCCGGTAATCTGCACACACACACACCCCCAGACAGGCCCCAGTAATCTGCACCCCCCCCCCCCCCCCCTCCACTCTTGGTGCACTGGAATATTGGTGTTGAATGCAAAACCGTTTGCGGAGTGTATATTAACTACAGGATGATTCAAAAGTCGCAGTACACCCTTTTCTTTAAAAAATTGTGCAGGAAATGGGAAAACTGAATACTCCAGTAAGGTGTTGGGGGGTGAGGTGGGCTATCTTTTAGGGTATATACCGAACATGGGCACCATCTTGAAATCGGCCATCTTGAATCTAAGTCAGTTTTCCCACTTCCTGGAAGCAGGGGCATTTTAAGAGAGGAGGGGACCTGCGTGCAGCCTCCATTGCGGGACCCCTCCTCTCCTGCAACAAGTAGACTCTGACATAATACCAGAGTCTACTGCGCATGCGCAGGTCTCCGGGAACATGGCGCCCACGCTTTGTTCCCGAGGACATATCCAGTGTGCATTTTCCAAGTTATTTCTGTCTGTAGTGCAGGGCTGCCGCCGCGGGACTCCGGAGGGGTAAGTATAATATATGTGTGCGGTGTGGGCCTTCCTGGACCCCGTGGTCCATGTGCACTGCACCCATTATAGAAACACTTATGTCTGGAAGCAAGCTCACACAATTACGGGCGATGTAACGTCGTATGCAAACCAAATGCATCTACACTTCTGTCTGCGATCGAATGTAGGCTAAATTCAGCAAGGGCGTGACACTGTAGTCAGACGTACAGTATACAGTGATGCTGTAACTTGCCTGCTAACACTCATTATTACTATTATTGCTGGTAGGATTTTATTTGGGCTGGTGTGTGTGTGTGTGTGTGTGTGTGTGTGTGTGTGTGTGTGTGTGTGTGTGTGTGTTTAGGCATCAGAAGGGTAGATTAAGGCAGCCCACCCCTCCTGTTTCTGCTGGAAGCTTAGGGTGGGCAGATTGCAGAGGATGGATCACAGGGGGCAGGGATGACAGATGTACAAACCTATAGGTAATTAGTGACATATGGTTCTAACCACAACCTTGTGAGGGGGGGGGGGGGGTGAGGACCCAGCCATCTGATCCCACAGAGAGTGAGGAAACTTCCTGTGACTGTCCCACAGAACTAATGATATTACAGAGGGAGAGAAGACCTTATGTCTCCACATTTCCTTGCTGGATAAATCACAGAGACATTCTCTGGGGTCATCGCACCAGCCAGCACTGCACATGGAGTGAGAAGGACACCGGATGAGATATATATTTAGATATATTTCATGTTATCATTCTGTTATCAATTTTATCAGAAGTTTTCAGAAAACATTATTTATTATTACCAGTTATTTATATAGCACCCACATATCGCGCAGCGCTTTACAGAGATTCAAAGGACGGTTAGGCGTGTCTGCGCATAACTTACGCCGTAATAAAAGCCTTTTGGCACGTGTCTCCAAACTCCACTGTCCATGGTTCTGAATAAAGTTCATGCACCTTCCTGCCAGATAATCAGATGTGTGACTGTCCCCTGAGGCTGAGACATTATCATCCCGGATAGCTCACCAAATGGCCAACAAGGTTCCTGAGCGTTTAGTCCTGTTAGTTTGCCTCCAGGGCGAGCAGTGAACACCCACCTCCAGTGCTATGCACAATGGTTTTCCTGATGGATTTCTTAGGAAAAGTATTACAGACAAACACAACGTTCTGCAGTCACTTGTTTGGCTGCATGGTAGAATATGAGGAGGCTTTAAATTGGAACTAAGGGGTTTATGTCATTATGTTTGCCCCAAACACCATTCTTATGAATGTATTACTGTTTTAGTTGTCAGTGGTTTTGTCACGTTTGTTTCACCAACTTACTTTTGGTTTGTTGTCAGTACAAAAACTAACTGAAATCAAACCGTGGAGTAAATTTACTAAGATGGGAGTTCTATTTAAGATGGGATGTTGCCCATAGCAACCAATCATAGTCCAGGTATTATCTTCTAGAAGGTGCTAGATAAAGTAGAATCGGATTGGTTGCTATGGGCAGCATCCCATCTTAAATAGAACTCCCGTCTTAGTAAATTTACCCCCAGGTTTCTGTTCATAAGTAACCTATGGGGATTTAGGGCAGCACCCGTGAGTGCAGGTCACCTAGAATAGGCCGGTGTTAGCACAGTGCACACAGGTCATTTTGTGGACACAACCAATATACAGGATAGGCATATTAGCAGGGCCGTCTTAACAGCATTCTAGTCCCTGGTCAAAGCAATACACTGGGACCCCTACACACCCATTCACGGGCACCAATTAAAAAAAATCACAACATGCCATTCCTACGGTTGTGCACAGTCTCCCCACACGCTTCCATAAAGTGAATGGCTGTCAGCACTTTGATTGGTGGCATCCACCAATCAGCATGTTAATAGCCATTCACTATCTGGCTGCATGCTGGGAGGCAGGTAGAGAATGATACCTCGCCTTTCTAATTGTGCGACCACCACCACCCCCTGCTCGGAGGCCCCTAGAATTATGCGGCCCTGGGTAGCTGCCCAGTGTGCCTATACTTTAAGATGGCCTTGCCTATCAGTTCACTATGAACTAGTGCAGACCTGGCCAACCTGTGGCGCTCCGGCTGTTGTAAAAGTAAAAGTTCCAGCATGCCCTGCCACAGTTTTGCAATTAGGAACTGCTAAAACTGTGGCAGGGCATGCTGAGAAGTGTAGTTTCACAACAGCTGAAGAGCCACAGCTTGGCCAGGCCTGAACTAGGCTTGAAGCATTAGTTCCTGGTGGAGTCATACACCACATTTTAATAATTTAAGATTGTGCTGACAAAATGGCTGCCCCCAGTGCACCTGAGGGAAGAAATAAAAAGTTATTTTGGGTGACAGATATTTTTCAGAAAGTGTAAAACCCATTTAACCCCTTATTAAACATTGGATTTTGTTCTTTTTTTAAGTTACCTGACCAGTTCCAGCATCCTGGTGAATTTTACAGCGGGTTTGTTTTTATGTTACCAATATATAGTATTTCTATTGACGTTTAAGTAGAAAGTAATTAATTTTATATGGCTCATTCAGGTAAAATTAGACAAAACAAATTAATAAAACTACAGGGATTCTATGCATGATATAGTATAAATTTAACCCCTGATACTTCATAAAATGTAATAAGAATCCTTTTTCCTGGCAGTATTACACCATACACTGCACTTATAGGCTAACAGAGTCATTGTGTCGACATTCAGAATGTTGACACCAGAAAATCAACATATCTGGTGTTGACAATATTGAATATCTGGTGTTGAGATTCTGAATGTCCATAACATACCCGGTTAACAGTTATAGGGCCTCATTCAAAGATGGACGCTATTTGGACGCAGCAGCAATGAGACAATATGCTGCAGGAGGAGTCTGAGGACAAAAGACACCCACTGCCGGCATTGCAGATCCGAGTGCTGCGTCCGTCACCATCGTGGCCATCGGTCCCGGCATTGGCCATCTCAGTGAGCCCAAAACTGCTCAGAATGGTCGTCTCACGAAGCTAGTAAACCATCGGCGTGTGTACATTCCATAGTTCTGATTAAGGGAGCTATTTGAAGAAGTCTGCATAATATACACATTGCGGAACAGCGCATATGCATCAGAAATACGTAGATATATGTCTGCACTGTATGTACATATTTAGGGCAGTACTGATGGTGTAATGGTTAGCATTACTGCCTCACAGCACTGAGGTTGTGGGTTCGATTCCCACCATGGCCCTAACTGTGTGGAGTTTGTATATTCCCTCCATTCTTGAGTGGGTTCCGGCTTCCTCCCACGATCCAAAAATATACTGGTGCATATTTGTGTGCATGTATGTGTGGTAGGGAACATAGACTGCAAAGGCCCATACACACTTGCTGAGAAAAGGAGCAACTTCGTTCATTCTCACCCTTCCTGAGTGACGGCACTCATTTTCTCGGCAAGTGTGTATGCTGCCAGCAACGACCGATGCGCGGTCCAGCGGGTTGGCACGATCGTCGCTGTCGGCAGTGCATGCATTATTGCATGCTTTATCTGGACCGTCGTCCAGGAGCTGCATGCACGGCCGGCGGCTGCATGACGTCACTGAGCGATATGAGCGGTCATATCGCTCAGTGTGTATGGGCGGCCGCCGACCGCCCGGCCCTAGGGCAGAGCAAAACTTCTCTGAAAATAACTGTTATAATAATAATATTAATATTTGTGTATTGGTGACTTGGGTTACTCTGGGAGAAGTAGAATAGGGGCCCGGCAGGCGCAGGACAGGCGTGTACATGTTACTGGGATATAACACTTAGATACGCCTTACGGAACGCATATCCATTGCAGGTGCTGGAAGGTTGGTGCAATGATACATAATAATGGTGATGACGGACAGCCGGACTATCTACCCACTTCTGATTGCGTATTGACCCCTCCAGCTGATAGTACTTAACTCATTAGTGTCGCAACTATATTGTATCAAATTGCGGCCGTCCATCTGCGTTACTTAAATGACATTTCCATTTGGGCTGCTGCAGGAAAGGAGATTCCCATTTCCTTTTTTAAAGGAGAAAACAGATGTTATTTAAATTAGATTCATTTCACTTTCATTGAATTTCATTTAATTATTTGTATTTGTCTTTAGTTACATCTTATTTTGAAAATATGACTTTAGCATTTATGGATTACCCTCTCTCTGTATACAAGACACTTATGACGTTATTATGTTGTGTATAGATGGAGTAATGTGACTACTAACACTATATTACCTCTGCATTACCGAGAGCTGTAATACAGCCAGAGCAGTATCTAGACATTTTGGTGCCCTGTGCCAGGAAGAGAATTGGTGCCCCCCCCCCCCCCCCCCCATATTTAAAATAGGAACAGTGCGTGCCGAAAGTGCACGGCAAAAATATAGGGGCATAGCTTCATGGGGAAGGGGAGTGGTCAGAAAATAATACCAATTCATATTACGTCGCACAGTTGTCTCCATTATTCAATCCACACAGTAGTGCCACATATATACATTACGCCACGTTAAGCCCCTTTTACACATTACTCCAGGTAGAGCCCCTGTTACACAATATGCCTGGGGGGTGGTGTCAGTGTGTGTTGGTGTGTCTGCTAGGTTATACTTACGTTGCTTCGGAGCAGCAGCTTCCCCCAGCTTCCTCCCGCCCAAACACTGTCTGCAGCTCTTCAGACGCTGCGGAGTCCGGGCACAGAAGGGGAAGCTGGGAGGGGCGGAGCTTACTGAGGAAAGCTGCTTCGCTGCCCGGCTACCTATATGAGAAGTAGCCGGGCGCAGCAGCTACCAAGTGGCACAGCATCAGTGTGACACACTTAGCCAAAATGCAATTAAACAAGTAATTTAGCGGTTCCTGCGCTATAAAGATAAAAACTAGCTCGGCCAGTATTTACACTAAAGGGACATGTGGGTGCCTGTCAAAGTGTCCTATTGTGCGCTTTGTATTGCAATCTGTGAAAGGGTCCTTCTATATCCAACTCCCCTGGTGGTCCTGTGTGAAATGGCACCCAGACCACCTCTGGAGGGACTTATATCAAATCTAAAACATGCAACATTTTGCTTCGTTTTGGAATCCAAGTCTTGCGGAGTCACATCTCGGATTCACTGGGAATCGTGAAGTCTGTTGGGCTCGGTCCCCGTACATCTCTAGTTCTACCGTTTTAGGTAAGTTTAGAAACATTACCTGTCACACTACATGCTCTCTTACCTGGAAGTGAGAAGCGAGGGGGCTGTCAGCAGTGGCGGATTTCCCACTAGGCACGTGAGACACTTACTTGCCTAGGTGTGGCACTTGCTAGGGGAGCGACACTCCAGGGTGATAAGGGCCAGGTGATTCTTTTTTTTTCATCTTTATAACTTATTTTTTTAATAATTTATTTAGCGACGGGGGTGGGACAATGAGCAGCAAATTGTGGTCCAGGAGTTGGTAGTAGATTGAGGCTGGGGCTGCTTTTGTGGTCTCGAGGCATCTGGACTGGCACCCGAAATGAAGGGGGCAATGTCGTGATTTAGGGGGGGGGGGGGGGAGGTGGGCACGGACAATAATGTGCCTCGGGGCGGCCTGTCCCCTAATTCCAGTCAATTTGTATATTTTCTGCAATGAAAGTGGCTGAATGCTATTAACAAGCCTGTTATTTGTTTTCAAGTGTTTAAGTAATTGATACTACAAAGAAAAATGTGTTCAGCATTTTCACAGTTCTTGGAGCCTCTGATTATGGAGTATGGGATTTTGGTGCAGCTTTTCTTTTCAATAGCTTAACAAAATATGCCTTATGTCTATTCATTTAACCCCTCTACCCATGTATTCCCCCTAACCCTCTTATTTAGCTTACATTTGACTTTAAATTAATGTTGTGTAATTTGTTACGGAAGACGACTTATGTGCAAAAAAGAGAGATAAGTACTCTCTGTTTGTGGGGCACTCGTCCTACCCTAAGTATTGCTAAAACTTAGCTTTTAATGGTATTCATTAAAATGGCAACTGCATACCTCCCAACATTCTGTGGGCTCAAAGAGGGACTCCTGCGCGCCCACAGCGCGCGCCCGAAAAGGGGGCGTAGCCTAACCAAAATGGGCGTGACCTAACCAAAAAGTGGTCGTGGTCTAACCAAAAGGAGGCGTGGCCTCGCGGCACTGCCGCGATCGCGAGTCACGCCCCCCTTTTTCATCACTAAAGGGGGCATGACCAGCGCTCTGTGAGCCGCTGGCATGCCCCCTCTCCCTGTCTTCACTGAATAGACGCTGTGCGCATGCGCACAGCGTCAATTCACCACTGCTCTGCAGCGATGACAGGAGCCTCCCAACTTCCCCTTCCACACCGTGGGACACTGCGGCCCGCGGGTGGGACAGCGGGACAGTCCCAAAAAACGGGACTGTCCCGCGAAAATCGGGACAGTTGGGAGGTATGCAACTGTACTAGAATGCTGTAATAAAGTAAAATATAATAGGTAATGGCTAAAATCTATATGTAGATCAAACTAATATCTACCATACACAATTAATAACCCTGCTTTATGTAAGGGGGTCTGGTCGGTAATGTGATCTAAGGGGGTAAATTTACTAAAGCTTCCAAAACAGAGCATTGGTGATGTTACCCATAGCAACCAATTAGATGCTGTCTGTCATTTCGCTATTGCCTTCTAGAAAATGATAGACAGCATCTGATTGGTTGCTATGGGCAACATCTCCAACTCTTTTTTAGAAGCTTTAGTAAATTTACCCCTAAGTGTCACTGAGCAACAGCAAAAATATCATGAGAATAATTGGTACAGTCAGAGGGAAGAGCTCCCTAAGATATGATAATGTGATTCCAGGGCTGTTTCTGGACAATTTGGCTCACAGTGCAAGCAGTAAAAAAGTATCCCCCCCCCCCCCCCCCATAGACATTCAAAAATGCCCCACCCCCCGACATTAAAAAAAACCCTATTTTGAGTGTGCTGAAGGTGCGGGAACTTGACCTCACTAGAATGGGCATGTTCTTGCAGGAAAAGACTACCTTACACCCTAATTTTTGCACCAACAGACCTCGGCCACCACAGGAAAAAAAAAACATTCCACCATATTAAGACTCACACAGTATTGCCCCCTGCATCATATTATGCCACACACCGCAATGCCCTACAGTAAAACTTCTAATTACTTTCAACTTACCTGCTCATTGCCAAGGGTTTCACACGCTGGGTGTCATGCTCGTTACCAGGGTTTTCATGCGCTGGGTTTCATGTTTGTTACCAGGGGTCTCATGCGCTGGGTTTCATGCTCGTTACCAGGGGTCTCATGCACTGGAAGTCATGCTCGTTGCCAGAGGTTTCATGCACGTTGCCAGAGGTTTCATGCTCTTGGTGTTATGCTTGTTGGCAGGGGTTTCATGCTCTTGGTTCCATCCTCATTGCCAGGGGTATGTAATGCTCGTTGCCAGGGCTTTCATCCTCTGGCTCTGTGTGTCATGCGCGTTCCCAGGGGTGGGTAATGCTCGTTGCTAGGGCTAATGCTCACTGCTAGGGGTGTAGCAGTGCTAGCACCAGCCCGCCAGCACTGCTATCCTCCCTCTCCTTCCTCGCATAGTATTCCGCTCGGGAGGCGGAGTTTCATGAAATGATACAGTTTCATCGTGACATCACAATGCAACCACGTCATTCCACGAAATGCTGCCCCCCATACGGAGTACTATGAGAGGGAGGAGGGGCAGCAGGATAGGAACCTGCAAGTGCCACGGCAGGTGCCCCATGTGATCACACGGCTCGCCCACCGCTAGAAATGGCACTGTGATCCGTTCATATGGACAGGGTTTACACAATTTGCAAATGCTATTATAACACACCTACACAGTTACTGGACGAATTCCATTGTGGCGAGATATAAATACAAAATAGTGCAGTTGTAAGAATATTGTGAAATGCCAGTCAATGAGCTCATAAATGTCACCTTGGTTGGATCCTTATGTAAGGTCCCAATAACCAATAATATAGTAGAATCCTGCCTCAAAATAGCTCTCAGTAAATGTAAAGACTCCAAGTGGTCTTCTAGGTATTACAGAAATATAGTAGGATATTGCAAATTGAAAGATGTTATGAAAGAGAGAACATAAAAACTCTACACCAAGGTCATATAAAAAAAACTCATACAGTGATATTTTGTACACTGGGATAACAAATAACACAGGTGTTGGTTGTGGTCTCAAAACAATGCAGTAAAAAACTATGTGAAGAGGATGCATGTATGCATGTACACATATGTATTCAGTAGGGTATAAAATGGATGTGTTTTTCTGAAAGTGTAATAAAATACAATAATTTACATAGAGTAACTACAAGGTGAGCAAATACAAACTCTACACAGAGAAAACACATTTTTAAGCTAGTGGAATACTGTCTCAAAATATAGCACTCAGCTTAGAAAACACCCAGGATAGCAAGTTTTGTAGACCAAACATACAGATGCAAATGCCCCAAGTGGTAGTATAGGTCTCACAGAAATGCAGTAGGATATTGCAAATTGAATATTGTTATGAAAGTTAGAACATAAAAACCTTACATAGAGGTCAGATCAAAAAGCACACAGTGTAATATATTGTACACTGGAATAGCAGATAGCACAGGTGTTAATTGTGGTCTCAAAGCAATGCTGTCAAAAAAAATGGAAAACATATTAGTGTAAAGGTGAGCACATACAGTAAAAACTCTACATAAAAGTCAGTTCCTGTATGTGAAGAGGATGCACGTATTATGCCGCATAGATATACAGTAGGAAATAAAAGTATAATTAAATACAACAATTAACATAGACCATCTCCAAGGCGAGTACATGCAAACTCTACACAAGGGTAATTTCAGAGTGAAAAAGAGATATTTTTATCTAGTTAGCATATGTTGCCACGTCAATATGCAGTACACTACTCTCTGGAACACTAACTCCCTTGTACAAAATACTATCAATAACAGTTCAGAGCAATAGGGAAGAGGTTGGTCTGGTGCAGAACACAGTTCAGATCACTAGGTAATAGGTGGAAAAATACAGTCCTCCAGTACCAGCACATGGAGATAGCTGTTGCATACCATGTGAAATCAGTTAATTGTATGTGAACAGACTTAGCCCTGGTAGGATATCCAGTTGGAATACCGGTGGCGAGCACAGTGTGTCCCCTTGTGGGATTGCTGTGCTCGCCGTGCTCGGGCCCAGTGGTGACCTTCGACCTGCCATCGCCACAAGGTTTTATTGCCCCCTTTGGGGGGTGGCATGAACCCCCACCAAAGTGGGGATTCCAGTCGGTGGTCAGGATTCCGTCCGCTGGTATGTCACCGGATGTCGGGATTCCAGTGTCGGATCCCAACAGTCGTGAACATGACTGCACACCCTGGTAGACATGAAGGTAGAAGCAGGGCTTCTGCTGCTGTGGTGGAGTGGGATGCAGTCTGATACCACATTGCAGAGTGCAATCACACACCCCCTACCTCAGTGAGAGAACCCTAGAAATGAAGTAAGAAGTATATAGAGGCAGGGACGCTGCTACTGGCTATGTGTAACAAGTCATAGTGAATAGTCACTGAACGGTCCGGTCTGGGTATCCCTGTCTGTGAATAGAAAAGCAGGTGCGTTCTCAGCATGGCATGAGTAAGAGAAGGAAAAGCACATCAGAGAAGAGGGTCCTGCTCTTGGGAGCTTATATTCTAATGGGTAGGAGCTGACAGACGGGGTGACACAGGGGAGAGACAGTGAGCATGGGGCATTGGGTTAAGTGGATTACATATGGAATCCCGGTGGATAGGGTGCCGGTGGTCATAAGACTGACACCGGCAACCAGATGCACAGAACTCCTTACCCCCAAAACCCTTCCTTCCCACAGCGTAACCCTAATCTCCCCCCCCTTCCCGTCTGCAGCTTAGCCCTAACCCTCCCCGGTGGTGCCTAAACCTAACTCTCCCTCCCCCACAGCCTGACCCTCCACGGTGGTGCCTAACTCTAACCCCCCCTCCCCGCAGCCTAACCTTAACCCCCCCATCCCTGCAGCCTAACCCAAACCCTCCCCCCGCAGCCTAAACCTAACCTCCTTCCCCCCGCAGCTAACATGTTGGAGACCCCGGCATACGTTCAGAGTGCCGGCGGTCGGTATTTTGCCGTATGTCGGGATTCCAGCGTCAGTATTTCGAGCCAGCATCCTGACCGCATCCCGGTTAAGCATGCCCGTACATCGGAGCCTCCATTGTTGGGACGCAATATATTCATGGATCCAAACTGGGTTCTGAGTGAGTTCTGATCCAATATAGGGGGTCATTCCGAGTTGTTCGCTCTTTATTTTTTTCTCGCAACGGAGCGATTAGTCGCTAATGCGCATGCGCAATGTCCGCAGTGCGACTGCGCAAAGTAAATTTGCTATTAAGTTAGGTATTTTTACTCACGGCATTACAAGGTTTTTTCTTCGTTCTGGTGATCGTAATGTGATTGACAGGAAGTGGGTATTTCTGGGCGGAAACTGGCCGTTTTATGGGTGTGTGCGAAAAAACGCTACCGTTTCTGGGAAAAACGCGGGAGTGGCTGGAGACACGGAGGAGTGTCTGGGTGAACGCTGGGTGTGTTTGTGACGTCAAACCTGGGCCCTCATTCCGAGTTGTTCGCTCGGTATTTTTCATCGCATCGCAGTGAAAATCCGCTTAGTACGCATGCGCAATGTTCGCACTGCGACTGCGCCAAGTAACTTTACTATGAAGAAAGTAATTTTACTCACGGCTTTTTCATCGCTCCGGCGATCGTAATGTGATTGACAGGAAATGGGTGTTACTGGGCGGAAACACGGCGTTTCAGGGGCGTGTGGCTGAAAACGCTACCGTTTCCGGAAAAAACGCAGGAGTGGCCGGGGAAACGGTGGGAGTGCCTGGGCGAACGCTGGGTGTGTTTGTGACGTCAACCAGGAACGACAAGCACTGAAATGATCGCACAGGCAGAGTAAGTCTGAAGCTACTCTGAAACTGCTAAGTAGTTAGTAATCGCAATATTGCGAATACATCGGTCGCAATTTTAAGAAGCTAAGATTCACTCCCAGTAGGCGGCGGCTTAGCGTGTGTAACTCTGCTAAATTCGCCTTGCGACCGATCAACTCGGAATGAGGGCCCTGGAACGAAACTGACTGAACTGATCGCAGATGCTGAGTAAGTCTGGAGCTACTCAGAAACTGCTAAGAAGTGTCTATTCGCTATTCTGCTAATCTTTCGTTCGCAATTTTGATAAGCTAAGATTCACTCCCAGTAGGCGGCGGCTTAGCGTGTGCAAAGCTGCTAAAAGCAGCTTGTGAGCGAACAACTCGGAATGACCCCCATAATTCAGGAAAAGAGAAGCAAGGGGGCTGCCAGTCACTCTTTATATTTTATGCCATGAAAATGGCTAAAAGCAGTTTACAATTATTCAGCATTTTCAGTCCGCAGACCCTCTGATTATGGAGTATGGGGTTTTGGTGCAGCTTTTCAATAGCTTAACAAAATATGCCTTATGTGTATTCATTTAACCCCTCTACCCACTTATTCCCCCTAGCCCTCTTAATTAGCTTACATTTGACTTTAAGGGCGGGATGTAATGGAGTCCGAGTTCTGCGGCCGTGCAAGATGCCGGACGAACTCTGGCCTTTTTAAAAGGGCAATCATGTACAACTATGTCTTGTACATTATTGCCCCTTTAAAGAAAAGTCTGTACTCGGTCCGTATCCTGCGCGGCCGCAGAACTCGGACTTCATTACATCCCGCCCTAAATTACTTTAATTGGTGTGTAATTTGTTACGGAATATGAATATTCTTAGTAATTTTTTAACATTTACGGAATGTTAAAAAGTTCCACTCGGTATGTTTCCGCGTTAGATGTTTCGTCTTGCAAACCGCCTTTTCTCATTTTTCATGATGGTGGTTCGTAATACATTTCCTTCATTGTTTCAGCTTTTCACATTAAATTTGTCTTTTCTCCTTCACCATCTTCCTGACACTGGGAAGATCTAACTTTGTTAGATGTGGTCAGGGTCCTGCGGAAGCACTTGGACATGACTTCATAGTTCCGCCACACGGATTCTCTGCTAGTTCTGTATGATGCTCAAAAATATGGTTGGCCTGCTACAAAACAGACCACTGCACGGTGAATCCGTTTTGTTATCATTCAAGCTTATTTCAGTGCAGTGGTGCCGAGAGAGGGTACAAATTACCCGGGCCCAGGTCTGATGGGGGGGCCCAGTGAGGGTCCAGTAGGGGTCCATGCCCCCTCCCCCTTACGTAGCAGGAGCAGCTGCAGCTCTTTTCCTCAGCCCATCACAAGCTGCTGTGTACTGGGCTGCAAAGTGGTCATGGAGGTGCTTAAAATGCTATTTTTTCCAGTATTTCTTTCTAAGGGTACATGACCACACCTCGTGTGATTTGGCCACACCCCTTGAAAAGTGCCTAGGCCCATCACAGCTCTCGACTGCCCTGTTCCAGTGCGAGGCATCTGGCTCATACTACTACGGAGGTGTTAGCTTCCTAGGCAGAACAGCATGGGGCTTCCGCCAAGGAACTGTTCAGGGCAGCTACCTGGTCCTCTATTCACGTTTGCTCATTTTCACCAGTTTCCTGTGCTTGCCTCCAGCGATGCCCATTTTTGGCGTACAGTTCTCCGGTCTGGCAACCTGAGCGTTACCTCCCTGGGGGCAGCTGTTGAACATCCCATAGTCCAGTGTCCTCCAGCCTGGATGAAAGACGAGGAGATTTTTGGAACTTGGTTGAATCTTCTTCTCTAAATCTGGCTGGGGGACACTGCATTCCCTCCCTCACGCTCAGTTGCATGGTGGTTTGTCTTGACCGTCGTTCCCTACTGTTCTGTTTTTAATGTTCTTTTTTCAACAGTTTCACTAAGTTACTACTTCTCCTTTCCGGGCTCTTTTGAAGTTATACTGGCCTCATGGGAGTTGCAGAGGGGAGGAGCTTATGTTACAGCTACAAGTTCTGTTTAAGTGCAAGCTCCTTGGTCACCAATGGCAACCCATGGTCCAGTGCCCCCCAGATGGATTCAGAAAAAAAGATTCAATGGTAAGTATCAAAAATCCCACTATAACATACTTGCCTACTCTCCCGGAAAGGGCGAGAGGCTCCCGAAAATCGGGTGACACTCCCACCCCACTGGGGAAGTGGGCAAGTCTCCCGCATGCTGCTCACCCCCCACCGCATCCCCCCGCTCGCCATGACATCCTGTCACACAGAAGGGGCGGGGCAATGACACGATTTGTGCTAAATCACATCGTAGCCCCACCCCCGCTTTACAGTGCTGGAATTGTAAAGGGGGTAGGGCTACGATGATGCAAACACATCACCATGCCCCCGTACTGCCCCACTCCCATACTGCCCCCTCCTATGTGACCTGGCTGATCCCTTCCAGAGGGAGCAGCCAAAATGTAGGCAAGTATGCCTTATAAATGCCGGGGGCCAGCCTTGTTGGGAGATTTCACTGTGCTTCCTTAAGGATTACAGCACCTTTTACCTAGGTGCCAGTTATTAATAAATGTTTTCTTTTATAGAGCAGAGGGAGCTGTCAGGTCAGAACTGCGCATGCACCGCAGTGCGCAGGCACAAAGCAGATCGCCGCTCAGCGATGGGTTTGTGTGAAGAATCCATTCGCGCAGGCGATCGCAAGTAGATTGACAGGAAGACGGCGTTTGTGGATGGCAACTGACCGTTTTCTGGGAGTGGTTGGAAAAATGCAGGCGTGTTCAAGCATTTGCAGGGAGGGTTCCTGACGTCAGTTCCGGTCCCGGACAGGCTGAAGTGATCGCAGCAGTTGAGTAAGACCTGGGATACTCAGAGACTGCACAAGATCTGTTTGTACATCTCTGCTACACATGCCTTCCCACACTTGCAAAGAGAAAATACACTCCCCTGTGGGCAGCAGTGCAAAAAAAAAAACCTAGCGAGCGATTAGGTCTGAATTAGGCCCAATGTCTAAGCCCCTCAGAGATCCTTTACACATCTGACCATCTGACTCTGGTGGTCATTCCGAGTTGTTCGCTAGCTGTTTTTAGTCGCTGCGCAGCGATCAGGCAAAAAAGCGGCACTTCTGCGCATGCATATGCGCGACGTACTTTCACAACAGCCGAAGTAGTTTCACACGAGGTCTAGCGAAGCTTTTCAGTCGCACTGCTGGCCGCAGAGTGATTGACATGAAGTGGGCGTATCTGGGAGGTAACTGACCGTTTTCGGGGAGTGTGTGGAAAAACGCAGGCATGTCAGATACAAACGCAGGCGTGGCTGGCCGAACGCAGGGTGTGTTCGTGACGTCAAAACAGGAACTAAATAGTCTGAAGTGTTCGCAAGGTAGGAGTAGTTCTGGAGCTGCTCAGAAACTGCACAATCTTTTTTTTTTGTAGCCGCTCTGCGATCCTTTCGTTCGAACTTCTGCTAAGCTAAGATACACTCCCAGAGGGCGGCGGCCTAGCGTTTGCACGGCCGCTAAAAGCAGCTAGCGAGCGAACAACTCGGAATGAGGGCCCCTGACACTACATGAGATTATATTCAGTACCATGGACAGTGGAACCTGGAGACGTACAGGATGTGGGAAGCTGTTATTAGAAACACAGAGGTCTTCATTCAGAGACATACACTAATGCCATTGGAGCAGGGGCGTAGCCAGAACTTAATGGGCCCCACAGCAACATTTTGAAGGGCCCCTGTCCTGTTAATTTTATGCTCCATAATAGTGCCCTAGTTAATTTTCTGAACCACAGTAGTGCCTTAGTTAATTTTATGTCCCACAGTAGTGCTCTGATTGACATTATGTCACATTGAAGGGCTGGCTGTACACATTATGCAACACAGTATCCCCAGTTCACATTATGATATAGTTCATATTAAGCCACACTACAGTGCCTCCACTTTATATTGTACCATCTCCCGCATTGATTATTGCAATAGTCTCCTAACTGGTCTTCCCAAAACGAGACTCTCACCACTACAATCCATTCTGAATGCAGCTGCGAGGCTAATCTTCCTCGCTAGACGTTCATCGTCTGCAGATCCACTCTGTCAGTCCCTCCATTGGTTACCTGTACTCTACTGCATTCAATATAAAATACTTTTACTCACATACAAGGCCATTAACCAAACTACACCAACGTACATCACTTCGCTTATCACAAAATATCTCCCAACCCGACCTCTTCGCTCTTCACAAGACCTGCGTCTCTCATCCACACATTACTCGCTCCCACTCACGACTGCAGGACTTTCATCGGGCTGCACCCACTCTGTGGAATGCCCTACCACGCACAATATGACTCTCCTCTAGTCTCCAAACATTCAAGTGTTCCCTGAAAACTCACCTCTTTAGGCAAGCGTATCAAATTCCAGAACCGCCCACATAACTTTCATAAACCTTCCTATCAAATTGCATCCACTCTGTACAGTCCATACATATCCTCACATGTCTTCCCATTCTATGCAATAGATAGGCATATGTACACAAGGAAAGGTGCTATTTCCCTATAGATTGTAAGCTTGCAAGCAGGGCCTTCCTACCTCTATGACTGTTATCACCCAGTTTGTTATTGTTATTTCAAATTGTAAAGCGCAACGGAATTTGCTGCGCTATATAAGAAACTGTTAATAAATAAATAAATACTACATTACAGTGCTTTAGTTTATATTACAGTATGTAACAGTATAATGCCCTCCAGTTCATTTTATACCACATTACAATAGATATATTGTAGCCCCAAAGGTAAAAGTTTGTAAGTACCCCTATGTATCTACCAATGGGGAAAAATGTATACTGTACAACACATTTAATTTTGACAGGAAAGGTGGGCCCCTCTCAGGTCTGGGCCCCATAGCAGCTGCACTACCTGCACCTATGGTATCACCCTTGCAATGGAGCTGTATGCAGTGGTGGTGCAAAAATATGCAAATGTAGCAGCCGCAGGGATTGTAATTGAGACTCGCACTGGCTACATCTCTGGACCGCCGCTTGCGTACAAAGACAAAACCATCAGACGCATATCTGTCAAGATGGAAGGCCAATCGGCATCTGCAGTGCGTGCGGATTCTTAGATGCTTCCTTTTCAGAATTAGGCCCAATGTCTATAATGCTTTAGATGACAGAGTTGTTTGCCCATCTGCCCAGTATCGCAGTTTCCATTGGCCCCCTCCCGTGCCCAAACGACAACAATACATAATAATGATCCAAATCATCAGGATCGTTATACTTCATAGTGGAAATGGACTTAGAAGTCTGCTATTGGCCAGCATGTGTTGCCATCTTCCAACCATGATGCAGTGAAGACCTACGGGATTGGGCCATACAGTCTGCGCAGTGGGCTCCCATCCAATCTCTTTGTCTTCATCGGGGACCAAATTTTACAACGATCCTGTTGCTTGACTTCCAGTTTGTGCGTGGCTGCTGTTGTTAGGTGCCGCGGTCCGCGGCGCCGCTCGGTCTGCTTCCAGGCGACGCTCACGGCCGCCGCACCTCCCTCGCTGCCCGCCCGGCGACTAGCAACGCCAGGACGCCGTGCGTACTGTAGCCACCGGGTCCCTGGCAACGCTAGGACGCCGGACGTCCTCAGCCGCCGGGTCCATGGCAACGGGGACGCCATTGGCGGACCGCGTTCCCCGTTGCCAGATAAGACTGATTAGTTGTTCGTGCAGCAGGGCAGCTGCACGACAACTATTAATTAGTGTCTGGGGGCTGGTCTTGCGGGCCCTCCTGTCATTGGCCAGCAGGGCCTTTTTATGGGAGCCAGCACACTGCAGCCTCGCCGGTGATAGCTTCCTGTACGCTGTTCCTGCCTTGCAAAGTTTGTTCCTGGTCTGCTGTATCTGGTCGATCCTGCTCCCCGTGCTCCTGAGTCCTGGAGTTCTGAAGCCGGTCCTGGGAATCCTTCCAGTCCAAGTGAACCTGTTGCTGTCATCTGGGGGTTCTTGTTGATTGGGGTTCTCTCCCGGTTCCGTGAGTAGCGGCTTCTGCCGCGTGTTGCAGCCTAGGCCGCTTAATCCTAGCGTTTGTTTTGTAGTAGTGTTTTTTGCGGAGGTTTCCGCTTTTCACTGTCCTCCCCGGTACACGACGGTGCCGTGTGGGGTGTGGACAGTGGTATCTTTTGTTGTTCTTTTCCTTTGGCGGCGTGCCGCACATATATTTAGTTTTAGGGTAGTTAGTAGCCCCTAGCCTTCTGTTTGCTTTAGTTAGAGGTCCCCTTGTTGTTATCCTGTCTCGGTTCACACCTTGTCTCACTCTAAGACCTGGGGGCATCGGAGTTGGGCAGACCTAATCCGCCCTTCAAATGCGGCTGCCGTGGGCCCAAGAAACCATAGCCACGCAGGCGTGAGCTGACCACACGGGTGAGACAATGGAGGTAGGGTGCTAGGGGCTATTTCCATACCACACCTTATTTCAGCGTCACGTCCTGGTGCTCTGGACTCACTACGCAACATCTCTCCTGTTCTGAGCACCAGGAACGTAACATTATCACCGGCCCAAAAAGAATAAAGAGTTATTTGTATTTGGTGGGCCTTGAGATTCGGCCTCATGAATCCGGCAGTATTAGGACCGAATCCCAGCCAGCTTTTGGCCAACCAGATTCAGGAACTAACTCAGATGGTTCAGGATCTTACTCTTCGGGTGAGATCGCAGGAAGATCTGTTGCGAGCCTCCCCGAGTATGATTCCAGAACCAAAGATGCATCTTCCTGACCGTTTTTCGGGTAACCGAAAGGATTTTTTTAATTTTAAGGAAGCTTGTAAACTTTATTTTCGGTTAAGGCCCCGATCCTCTGGTACTGAGTCTCAACGGGTCGGGATTGTGATGTCTTTGCTTCAAGGCGACCCGCAAACCTGGGCTTTTGGGTTAAAAGCCGATGACGCAGCCTTGCTATCGGTAGATGCCTTTTTTAAGTCCTTAGGCCTTTTGTATGATGACCCTGATAGAGAAGCATCGGCTGAGAGCCACCTGCGTGCACTAAAGCAAGGGAAAAATCCAGCAGAAGGTGTATTGTACCGAGTTTCGCCGTTGGTCGAACGACTGTGGCTGGAATGACCTGGCCCTGCGCAGTCAGTTTCGCCTCGGTTTGTCTGAAGTTATTAAAGACAGTCTCCTTCAGTACCCCGCTCCAGAGACTTTAGACAAACTCATGGAGCTTGCTATTAAAATTGATCGTCTTCTCCGGGAGCGGAGGGCTGAAAGAGGAGCTAGTTTCAGGCCTAGTCCATGTGTGTATACTTTCCCTGAGGACGTCGAGGAGCCCATGCAAATGGATCTCTCCCGGCTGTCCCCAGAGAAAAGAACCAGAAGGCTAAATTCTGGTCTCTGCTTGTATTGTGGTGGCAAGGGACATGTCGCACGCAATTGCCCGAATAAGCAGGGAAACGCTCTGACCAAGTGAATTGTGAGGGGGTTCACTTGGGTCTTCAATTGATCTCCTCTAATGATTCCTTATTAGTTCCTGTAAAAATTTCCTTTGGTAGTCTCAGTTCGTTGGTGTCGGCCTTTGTCGACAGTGGAGCTGCGGGAAATTTCATGGATCTTGGTTGGGCTCAGGCATTGGGCGTTCCACAGATATCTTTGGATAAACGTATCACCATGCACGGCTTGGATGGTGGTCCGCTTTCTAATGGGGTAATCACTCACCGCACACCTCCAGTACAACTGACAGTGGGGGCCCTACATTCGGAGAAAATCGAGTTTTACCTTACCCATTGTCCGGCAGTCCCCGTAGTTTTGGGTCACCCCTGGCTTGCCTTTCATAATCCCACCATAGATTGGCGGTCTGGGGAGATTTCCCGATGAGGTCCCTTTTGTGTTAAGGAATGTATTTCCCGTCCAGTCCGGGTTGCGGCAGTCACCCCAGATCTTATTCCATTGGAATATCAGGACTTTGCCGATGTTTTCTCCAAGGGTAATGCGGATATTCTGCCCCCTCATCGGTCCTATGACTGCGCCATTGACTTAGTTCCTGGTGCCTCTTTGCCTAAAGGGAGACTCTATGCCCTGTCTGGGCCGGAAACTACGGCAATGGATGAGTATGTACAGGAGAGTCTGAAGAAGGGCTTCATTAGGCCCTCAAGATCTCCATTGAGTGCAGGGTTCATTTTTGTTGAGAAGAAAGACGGGTCGCTCAGACCATGTATTGATTATCGGGCTCTGAATAAGATCTCTGTTAAAAACACCTACCCCTTGCCACTGATTTCGGTACTATTTGATCAGCTCCGTACTGCCGTTATCTTCTCCAAAATTGATCTTAGAGGGGCTTACAATCTCATCCGAATAAAATCTGGGGATGAGTGGAAGACGGCTTTCAGCACACAGTCGGGACATTATGAATACCTGGTGATGCCGTTTGGGCTGTCTAATGCTCCTGCTGTATTTCAAGATCTTATTAACGACGTCCTTTGCGACTTTCTAGGAAAGTTCGTAGTCGTTTATTTAGACGACATTTTGATTTACTCTGAGTCCTTTGAACAACATATTACCCATGTGCGACTGGTCCTTCAGAGGTTACGGGAAAATCATTTGTACGCCAAACTGGAGAAATGTGATTTCCACATCACAGAAGTGTCCTTCCTGGGGTATATTATTTCTCCAAAGGGGTTTTTCATGGAACCAAAAAAACTCCAGGCAATCCTAAATTGGGCACAACCCACGAACTTAAAAGCAATCCAGCGCTTTTTAGTGTTTGCAAATTATTATAGGCGTTTTATTCATACCTTCTCAGATATGGTTGCTCCTATTGTGGCATTGACTAAAAAAGGAGCGGACCCTTCCAATTGGTCGCCTAAAGCCAAGTCTGCCTTTCTGGCCTTGAAACAGGCCTTTGTCTCAGCTCCAGTACTTAGACACCCTAACCCGGATCTCCCCTTTGTAGTCGAGGTAGATGCCTCAGAGGTTGGAGTGGGGTCTATCCTTTCTCAGGAAGAACCGGAGTCTTGGGAATTACACCCATGTGCCTTCATGTCCAGAAAATTCTCCTCTGCAGAATCCAACTATGATGTTGGTAATCGAGAATTGTTGGCAGTTAAATGGGCTTTCGAGGAGTGGAGGCACTGGTTGGAAGGAGCAAGGCATACCATTACTGTGTTCACTGACCACAAGAACCTGCAGTATATTGAGTCAGCTAAACGGCTTAATGCTCGACAGGCACGTTGGGCGCTGTTTTTTACTCGTTTCAGGTTTATCATCACCTACAGGCCCGGTTCCAAGAATACGAAAGCTGATGCCCTGTCACGTTGTTTTCTTCCGGTTCACAATAACCACTCGGCTACTACCCCCATAGTCCCATCGTCAGTCATCCGGGCTGGCCTCACTCAGGATTTATTTACACAGCTAGTCCAGCTTCAGCAGCAGGCTCCCAGTGTCACTCCTGCAGATCGTCTCTTCGTCCCTGAATTTCTGAGAGGCACTGTTCTAGCTGAGTTTCATGATAATAAGGTTTCTGGTCATCCGGGTATCTCTAAGACCTTGGAATTAATCTCTCGCTCAGTGTGGTGGCCTAATCTTTCTAAAGATGTGAGGGAATTTGTCCGTTCCTGTCAGGTTTGTGCTCAGTACAAGGTATCTCGATCGTTGCCGGTCGGGCAACTCATGCCTCTAGCCATTCCTCTCAGGCCATGGTCACATATATCCATGGATTTCGTGGTGGACCTTCCGCTTTCAGCTGGTTTCCGAGTCATTTGGGTGGTAGTAGACCGTTTTAGTAAGATGGCCCACTTCATTGCTCTTCCCCGATTACCCTCCGCTCAAGGGTTGGCTGTTTTGTTTCTCCGCCATGTCTTCAGGCTCCATAGTTTACCCATGGATATTGTCTTTGATCAGGGACCACAATTCATTGCCCGTTTCTGGAAACGTTTTTGTGCCTCTTTAAATTTGAAACTCTCTTTAACATCTGGGTACCATCCACAGTCTAACGGACAAACTGAACGTTTTAATCAGTCATGAAAACAGTATTTACGACTATACTCGGCCAAACTTCAGAATGATTGGTCTGAATTTCTTCCTTTGGCCGAGTTTGCCTATAATAACTCTTGTCATTCTTCCACCAAGGAGTCTCCATTCTTTTCGGTCCTGGGCTTTCATCCTAGAGCCAATTCTTTTTACCCTCATTTTCCAGTCTCTTCGTTGACCTTAACTTCCCGTCTCAGAATGATTTGGAAAAAGGTGCACCTTGCCCTTAAGAAGGCTGCCTTCCGAGGAAAGATTTTTTCAGATAAGTTCCGACGCCCATGCACTTTTAAGGTGGGAGATAAGGTGTGGTTGTCAACCCGCAACATCAAGCTCCGACAACCCTCGGCTAGATTGGGACCCAAATTTATTGGACCGTTCCTTATCGTAAAGAAGGTCAATCCAGTTGCTTTTCGGCTACGCTTGCCTAAATCACTCAAAATTGGCAATACTTTTCATTGTTCCCTTCTGAAGCAATATATTTCTTCCAGGAGATTCCCTCGGAAAACTTCTCAGGGTATACCTCCGGTGGATGTTCTGGGGCAACAAGAGTTTTTGGTGGAGAAGGTTTTAGATTCCAAAGTTTCTCGAGGCCGGCTGTATTTTTTAGTCGACTGGAAAAACTATGGCCCGGAGGAAAGGTCTTGGGTCCTGGATAAGGATCTACATGCCCCTAAACTTAAGAAATTATTCTTTCAGGAATTTCCTCAGAAACCCGGCTTTAGGGGTTCTTTAACCCCTCCTCAAGGGGGGGAAACTGATAGGTGCCGCGGTCCGCGGCGCAGCTCGGTCTGCTTCCGGGCGACGCTCACGGCCGACGCACCTCCCTCGCTGCCCGCCCGGCGCCTAGCAACGCCAGGACGCCGTGCGTACTGTAGCCGCCGGGTCCCTGACAACGCTAGGACGCCGGACGTCCTCAGCCGCCGAGTCCATGGCAATGGGGACGCCATTGGCGGACCGCGTTCCCCGTTGCCAGATAAGACTAATTAGTTGTTCGTGCAGCAGGGCAGCTGCACGACAACTATTAATTAGTGTCTGGGGGCTGGTCTTGCGGGCCCTCCTGTCATTGGCCAGCAGGGCCTTTTTATGGGAGCCAGCACACTGCAGCCTCGCCGGTGATAGCTTCCTGTACGCTGTTCCTGCCTTGCAAAGTTTGTTCCTGGTCTGCTGTATCTGGTCGATCCTGCTCCCTGTGCTCCTGAGTCCTGGAGTTCTGAAGTCGGTCCTGGGAATCCTTCCAGTCCAAGTGAACCTGTTGCTGTCATCTGGGGGTTCTTGTTGATTGGGGTTCTCACCCGGTTCCGTGAGTAGCGGCTTCTGCCGCGTGTTGCAGCCTAGGCCGCTTAATCCTAGCGTTTGTTTTGTAGTGGTGTTTTTTGCGGAGGTTTCCGCTTTTCACTGTCCTCCCCGGTACACAACGGTGCCGTGTGGGGTGTGGACAGTGGTATTTTTTGTTGTTCTTTTCCTTTGGCGGCGTGCCGCACATATATTTAGTTTTACGGTAGTTAGTAGCCCCTAGCCTTCTGTTTGCTTTAGTTAGAGGTCCCCTTGTTATTATCCTGTCTCGGTTCACGCCTTGTCTCACTCTAAGACCTGGGGGCATCGGAGTTGGGCAGACCTAATCCGCCCTTCAAACGCGGCTGCCGTGGGCCCAAGAAACCATAGTCACGCAGGCGTGAACTGAACACACGGGTAAGACAATGGAGGTAGGGTGCTAGGGGCTATTTGCATACCACACCTTATTTCAGCGTCACGTCCTGGTGCTCTGGACTCACTACGCAACATCTCTCCTGTTCTGAGCACCAGGAACGTAACAGCTGTAGCTTAGGCTGAGCCAGTGTATTTCTTAGTGTCTGGATTTACATGATCTGGGTAACTCTGATATAGGATGGGAACTCTGTTTATATAGGTTGGGGCAAGATCACAAAAGGTATATTCAGCCGAGTTGTAAATGATGCAAGAACAGCACTCTGTGCTGTCTCCTATGCTGCATGCACTCACATACACTAAGAAACAGAGTCTGCATAGAGGTGCAACTTCTGACCTGATGTGCTACTGCTGCTACACATGTGCAATCTACTCGCACACATACACCTCCTCTATCTACTCGCACACATCTTTAAGGATTCAGTAATATCAGGTATGGTTCCCAAAGACTGGCGTATAGCGGAAGTAGTGCCTATATTCAAAAAGGGGAGTAAAGCTGAACCAGGTAATTATAGACCAGTTAGTCTTACATCTATAGTGGGGAAAGTATTGGAAGGTATTCTAAGAGATAGTATTCAGAAGTTCCTTGAAGTCAATAAGGTCATTAAAAGGAATCAACATGGGTTTATGAAGGACAGATCCTGTCAAACCAACTTACTTGGCTTTTATGAAACAGTAAGCGCAAACCTAGATCAGGGTAAAGAGGTGGATGTAATCTTTTTAGATTTTGCCAAAGCATTCAACACTGTACCACACATGAGACTTATCTACAAGCTACAAGAATCAGGGCTAGGAAGCACAATATGCACTTGGGTCAAAAACTGGTTAGATAATAGGGAGCAGCGCGTTGTGGTTAATGGATCTTTTTCAACTTGGACTGAAGTGCTAAGTGGTGTGCCGCAAGGCTTAGTATTAGGACCGCTATTCAATATTTTCATTAATGACCTAATAGAAGGTCTAGAGAGCATGGTGTCAATTTTTGCAGATGATACCAAATTGTGTAAAGTTATAAATGCGGAGGGGGATGCTGAGTCGCTTCAGAACGACTTAGTTAAATTAGAAGCTTGGGCAGCGAAATGGAGAATGTGCTTCAATACAGACAAGTGTAAGGTAATGCACTGTGGTAACAAGAACAAAAATAACACCTACCTACTAAATGGGGTAAAATTAGGGGATTCTGTACTGGAAAAGGACTTAGGTGTCCTCATAGATAGCAAACTAAGCAGTAGTACCCATAGTAGGACTGCAGCAAAGAAGGCTAATAAGATATTAGCATGCATAAAACGGGGAATTGATACTAGGGACAAGAGTATTATACTCCCGTTATATAAATCACTTGTGAGGCCACACCTTGAATACTGTGTACAATTCTGGGCACCTTACTACAAAAAGGATATCCTGGAGCTAGAAAAGGTTCAAAGGCGGGCGACCAAACTAATTAAGGGTATGGAGATGCTGGAATATGAGGAAAGGCTTGCAAGACGAGGCATGTTTACACTGGAAAAGAGGAGATTAAGAGGGAACATGGGCCCTCATTCCGAGTTGATCGGTCGCAAGGCGAATTTAGCAGAGTTACACACGCTAAGCCGCCGCCTACTGGGAGTGTATGTTAGCATCTTAAAATTGCGACCGATGTATTCGCAATATTGCGCTCACAAACTACTTAGCAGTTTTAGAGTAGCTCCAGACTTACTCTGCCTGTGCGATCAGTTCAGTGCTTGTCGTTCCTGGTTTGACGTCACAAACACACCCAGCGTTCGCCCAACCACTCCCCCGTTTCTCCGGCCACTCCTGCGTTTTTTCCGGAAACGGTAGCGTTTTCAGCCACACTCCCATAAAACGGCCTGTTTCCGCCCAGTAACACCCATTTCCTGTCAATCACATTACGATCGCCGGAGCGATGAAAAAGCCGTGAGTAAAAATACTATCTTCATAGCAAAGATACTTGGCGCAGTCGCAGTGCGAATATTGCGCATGCGCACTAAGCGGAATTTCACTGCGATGCGATGAAAAATACCGAGCGAACGACTCGGAATGAGGGCCATGATCAACATTTACAAATATATAAGGGGACAATGTACAGATCTTGCGCAGGACCTGTTTTTGGTTAGATCAACACAGAGAACTCGTGGACACTTGCTCAGGTTAGAGGAGAGGAGATTCCGCACAATACGGCGTAAAGGCTTTTTTACGGTAAGGACGATACGTGTTTGGAATTCCCTGCCTGAGGGAGTTGTAATGGCCGACTCAGTCAACACCTTTAAGAATGGGTTAGATAAATTCCTAATGGATAAGGATATCCAGGGTTACGGGGCATAGTCACGCACTATGGTTATTATAAAAAAGAGGGGCAAAACGTAACGGCAGTCATCAACTTCAGTCAAAATTTGATACAAAATAATCGTGCATAGGAGAGCACAAATAGGTTGAACTCGATGGACAATTGTCTTTTTTCAACCTTAGATACTGTGTTACTATGTTACATACACCTCCTCTATCTACTTACACGCATCCACTTCCTCTATCTACTCACACATCCAACTCCTCTATCTACTCACACACATACACCACCTCTATCTACTCACACACATCCACCTGCTCTATCTACTCACACACATACACCTCCTCTATCTACTCATACACATACACCTCCTCTGACTACTCGCACACATCCACCTCCTCCATCTACTCACACACATACACCCTCTAGCTACTCGCACACATACACCCTCTAGCTACTCGCACACATACACCACCTCTATCTACTCGCACACATACACCACCTCTATCTACTCACACACATCCACCTCCTCTGTCTACTCACACACATACACCTCATCTGTCTACTCACACACATACACCCCCTCTATCTACTCACAGACATACACCTCCTCTATCTGCTCGCACACATCCACGTCCTCTATCTACTCGCATACATCCACGTCCTCTATCTACTCACACGCATCCACCTCCTCTATCTACTCAACACATACACCCCCTCTATCTACTCAACACATACACCCCCTCTATCTACTCACACACATCCACCACCTCTGTCTACTCGCACACATCCACCTCTGTCTACTCGCACACATACACCTCCCCTGTCTACTCCCACACATCCACCTCCTCTATCTACTCGCACGCATCCACCTCTTCTATCTACTCACACGCATCCACCTCTTCTATCTACTCACACGCATCCACCTCCTCTACTCATACACATACACCACCTCTGTCTACTCACACGCATCCACCTCCTCTATCTAATCGCACACATCCACCTCCTCTGTCTACTCGCACACATCCACCTCCTCTGTCTACTCGCACACACACACCTCATCTGTCTACTCACACACATACACCCCCTCTATCTACTCACACACATCCACGTCCTCTATCTACTCGCACACATCCACCTCTTCTATCTACTCACATGCATCCACCTCTTCTATCTACTCACACGCATCCACCTCCTCTACTCATACACATACACCACCTCTATCTACTCACACGCATCCACCTCCTCTATCTAATCGCACACATCCACCTCCTCTGTCTACTCGCACACATCCACCTCCTCTGTCTACTCGCACACACACACCTCATCTGTCTACTCACACACATACACCCCCTCTATCTACTCACACACATCCACGTCCTCTATCTACTCGCACACATCCACCTCCTCTATCTACTTGCACACATCCACCTCCTCTGTCTACTCGCACACATCCATCTCCTCTATCTACTCACACGCATCCTCCTCCTCTATCTACCACCACGCATCCACCTCCTCTATATACTCACACGCATCCACCTCCTCTATCTACTCAACACATACACTCCCTCTATCAACTCACACACATACACCTCCTCTATCTACTCGCACACATCCACCTCCTCTGTCTATTCGCACACATCCACCTCCTCTGTCTACTCGCACACATCCACCTCCTCTATCTACTCGCACACATCCACGTCCTCTATCTACTCGCACACATCCACCTCCTCTATCTACTCGCACACATCCACCTCCTCTATCTACTCACACGCATCCACCTCCTCTATCTACTCAACACATACACCCCCTCTATCTACTCACACACATCCACCTCCTCTGTCTACTCGCACACATACACCACATCTATCTACTCGCACACATACACCCCCTCTATCTACTCGCACGCATCCACCTCCTGTATCTACTCACACTCATCCACCTCCTCTATCTACTCACACACATATATCACCTCTATATACTCACACACACACACCTCCTCTATCTACTCGCACACATACAACTCCTCTGTCTACTCGCACACATACACCTCCTCTATCTACTCGCACTCATCCACCTCCTCTATCTACTCGCACACATCCACCTCCTCTGTCTACTCGCACACATCCACCTCCTCTGTCTACTCGCACACATCCACCTCCTCTATCTACTCGCACGCATACACCTCCTCTATCTACTGACACTCAGCCACCTCCTCTATCTACTCGCACACATCCACCTCCTCTGTCTACTCGCACACATCCACCTCCTCTGTCTACTCGCACACATCCACCTCTTCTGTCTACTTGCACACATCCACCTCCTCTGTCTACTCACACACACACCTCATCTGTCTACTCACACACATACACCCCCTCTATCTACTCACACACATACACCTCCTCTATCTACTCGCATACATCCACGTCCTTTATCTACTCGCATACATCCACCTCCTCTATCTACTCGCATACATACACCTCCTCTGTCTACTCGCAACATACACCTCCTCTATCTACTCACAGACATACACCCCCTCTATCTACTCGCACACATACATCTCCTCTGTCTACTCACACATCTACTTGCACACATCCACCTCCTCAATCTACTCACAGACATACACCCCCTCTATCTACTCGCACACATACATCTCCTCTGTCTACTCACACACATACACCGCCTCTGTCTACTCGCACACATCCACCTCCTCTATCTACTCGCACACATCCACCTCCTCTATCTACTCGCACACATACACCTCCTCTGTCTACTCGCACACATACACCTCCTCTATCTACTCGCACTCATCCACCTCCTCTATCTACTCGCACACATCCACCTCCTCTGTCTACTCGCACACATACACCTCCTCTGTCTACTCGCACACATACACCTCCTCTGTCTACTCGCACACATCCACCTCCTCTGTCTACTCACACACATCCACCTCCTCTATCTACTCGCACACATCCACCTCCTCTGTCTACTCGCACACAGACACCTCCTCTGTCTACTCGCACACATACACCTCCTCTGTCTACTCGCACACATCCACCTCCTCTATCTACTCACACACATCCACCTCCTCTATCTACTCGCACGCATACACCCCCTCTATCTACTCGAACGCATCCACCTCCTCTATCTACTCACACTCAGCCACCTCCTCTATCTACTCGCACACATCCACCTCTGTCTACCACCACGCATCCACCTCCTCTATATACTCACACGCATCCACCTCCTCTATCTACTCAACACATACACTCCCTCTATCTACTCACACACATACACCTCCTCTATCTACTCGCACACATCCACCTCCTCTGTCTACTCGCACACATCCACCTCCTCTGTCTACTCGCACACATCCACCTACTCTATCTACTCGCACACATCCACGTCCTCTATCTACTCGCACACATCCACCTCCTCTATCTACTCGCACGCATCCACCTCCTCTATCTACTCAACACATACACCCCCTCTATCTACTCACACACATCCACCTCCTCTGTCTACTCGCACACATCCACCTCCTCTGTCTACTCACACACACAACACCCCCTCTATCTACTCACACACATACACCACCTCTATCTACTCACACGCATCCACCTCCCCTATCTACTCACACGCATCCACCCCCTCTATCTACTCACATGCATCCACCTCCTCTATCTACTCACACGCATACACCACCTCTATCCACTCACACACATACACCCCCTCTATCTACTAGCACGCATCCACCCCCTCTATCTACTCACACTCATCCACCTCTATCTACTCGCACACATCCACCTCCTCTATCTACTCAAACGCATCCACCTCCTCTATCTACTCAACACATACACCCCCTCTATCTACTCACACACATCCACCTCCTCTGTCTACTCGCACACATAGACCTCCTCTGTCTACTCACACACATACACCTCCCCTGTCTACTCACACACATACACCCCCTCTATCTACTCACACACATACACCACCTCTATCTACTCACACGCATCCACCTCCCCTATCTACTCACACACATCCACCTCCTCTATCTACTCACACGCATCCACCTCCTCTATCTACTCACACGCATACACCACCTCTATCTACTCGCAGACATACACCCCCTCTATCTACTCGCAGGCATCCACCCCCTCTATTTACTCGCACGCATCCACCTCCTCCATCTACTCACACTCATCCACCTCCTCTGTCTACTCGCACACATACACCTCCTCTGTCTACTCGCACACATACACCTCCTCTGTCTACTCGCACACATCCACCTCCTCTATCTACTCACACACATCCACCTCCTCTATCTACTCGCACACATCCACCTCCTCTGTCTACTCGCACACATACACTTCCTCTGTCTACTCGCACACATACACCTCCTCTGTCTACTCGCACACATCCACCTCCTCTGTCTACTCACACACATCCACCTCCTCTATCTACTCGCACGCATACACCCCCTCTACTCGAACGCATCCACCTCCTCTATCTACTCACACTCAGCCACCTCCTCTATCTACTCGCACACATCCACCTCCTCTGTCTACCACCACGCATCCACCTCCTCTATATACTCACACGCATCCACCTCCTCTATCTACTCAACACATACACTCCCTCTATCTACTCACACACATACACCTCCTCTATCTACTCGCACACATCCACGTCCTCTATCTACTTGCACACATCCACCTCCTCTATCTACTCGCACGCATCCACCTCCTCTATCTACTCAACACATACACCCCCTCTATCTTCTCACACACATCCACCTCCTCTGTCTACTCGCACACATCCACCTCCTCTGTCTACTCACACACATACACCTCCCCTGTCTACTCACACACATACACCCCCTCTATCTACTCACACACATACACCACCTTTATCTACTCACACGCATCCACCTCCCCTATCTACTCACACGCATCCAGCCCCTCTATCTACTCACACGCATCCACCTCCTCTATCTACTCACACGCATACACCACCTCTATCTACTCGCACACATACTCCCCCTCTATCTACTCGCACGCATCCACCCCCTCTATCTACTCACACTCATCCACCTCTATCTACTCGCACACATCCACCTCTATCTACTCGCACACATCCACCTCCTCTGTCTACTCGCACACATATACCTCCTCTGTCTACTCGCACACATACACCTCCTCTGTCTACTCGCACACATACACCTCCTCTGTCTACTCGCACACATACACCTCCTCTATCTACTCGCACTCATCCACCTCCTCTGTCTACTCGCACACATCCACCTCCTCTGTCTACTCACACACATACACCTCCTCTGTCTACTCGCACACATACACCTCCCCTGTCTACTCGCACACATCCACCTCCTCTATCTACTCACACACATCCACCTCCTCTATCTACTCGCACGCATACACCCCCTCTATCTACTCACACACATACACCTCCTTTATCTACTCGCACACATCCACCTCCTCTGTCTACTCGCACACATCCACCTCCTCTGTCTACTCACACACACACCTCATCTGTCTACTCACACACATACACCCCCTCTATCTACTCACACACATACACCTCCTCTATCTACTCGCACACATCCACGTTCTCTATCTACTCGCATACATCCACCTCCTCTATCTACTCGCACACATACACCTCCTCTGTCTACTCGCAACATACATCTCCTCTATCTACTCACAGACATACACCCGCTCTATCTACTCGCACACATACATCTGCTCTGTCTACTCACACATCTACTTGCACACATCCACCTCCTCAATCTACTCACAGACATACACCCCCTCTGTCTACTCGCACACATACATCTCCTCTGTCTACTCACACACATTAACCTCCTCTGTCTGTCTACTCACACACATACACCGCCTCTGTCTACTCGCACATATCCACCTCCTCTATCTACTCACACGCATCCACCTCCTCTATCTACTCAACACATACACCCCCTCTATCTACTCACACACATCCACCTCCTCTTTCTACTCGCACGCATACACCCCCTCTATCTACTCGAACGCATGCACCTCCTCTATCTACTCACACTCATCCAACTCTTCTATCTACTAGCACACCTCCACCTCCTCTATCTACTCGCACACATACACCTCCTCTGTCTACTCGCACACATACACCTCCTCTGTCTACTCGCACACATCCACCTCCTCTGTCTACTCGCACACATCCACCTCCTCTATCTACTCGCACACATACACCTCCTCTGTCTACTCGCACACATACATCTCCTCTGTCTACTCGCACACATACACCTCCTCTGTCTACTCGCACACATACACCTCCCCTGTCTACTCACACACATACACCTCCTCTGTCTGTCTACTCAACACATACACCCCCTCTATCTACTCACACACATACACCCCCTCTATATACTTGCACACATACACCTCCTCTATCTACTCACACACATACACCCCCTCTATCTACTCGCACACATACACCACCTCTATCTACTCACACACATATATCACCTCTATTTACTCACCCACATACACCTCCTCTATTTACTCACACACATACACCACCTCTATCTACTCGCACACATACACCTCCTCTATCTACTCACACACATACATCTCCTCTATCTACTCGCACACATATATCACCTCTATATACTCGCACACATACACCTCCTCTATCTACTCGCACACATACACCCCCTTTATCTACTCACACACATATATCACCTCTATATACTCGCACACATACACCCCCTCTATCTACTCACACACATATATCACCTCTATATACTCTCACACATACACCACCTCTATCTACTCATCCACATACACCACCTCTATCTACTCATCCACATACACCACCTCTATCTACTCACACATATCACCTCTATATACTCGCACACATACACCACCTCTATCTACTCATCCACATACACCACCTCTATCTACTCACACATATCACCTCTATTTACTCACACACATACATCCCCTTTATCTACTTGCACACATCCGCCTCCTCTATCTTCTTGCATACACCCAATACACCAACTCCCTGGTACACTTACAGATTGATATCCTTACTCCCTGATACACTTACATCTTGATACATTTACATTTTGATACATCTATATCCTGATACACCTACACCTGATATCACTTACACCTGATATCACTTACACCCTATTACACTCACACTCTGATACACTTACATCCTGATACATTTACACCCCAGTACACTTACATTCTGATAAAGCTTCACCCTGATACACCTACATCCGGACACATCTACATCCTGATACACACACACCCAGTAACACTGACACTTTAATACACTTACACTCTGGTGCACATACACCATGACAAACTTAAACCCCAATACACATACACCCCAATACACTTCCTCCCCGCTACACATATATCCTAATAAACCTACACCCTGATACACTTACATTCTAATACACATACACCTACACCCTGATACATCTCCACCCTTATACAATTACACCCTTATATACCTACATCCTGATACACTTGCACCTGATACATCTCTACCCCGATATACTTACATCCTGATACACCTATACCGTGGTACATTTATATCCTGATACAGCTACACCCAGATACACCTATTCTCTGATACACTTACACCCCGACACAGCTACATTGTGATACATTTACACCCGATACACTTACGCCCTGATACACTTACACTCTGATGCACTCAGACACTGATACACACACCCTGATACACCTCCACTCTGATGCACTTAAACACTGGTACACTTATACTCTGATACATGTACACTCTGATACACCTAAACCCCGATACACATACTGATACACCTATATTCTGGAGTTTGTATATTTTCCCCATACTTGTGTGGGTTTCCTCCAGGTACTCTGGATTCCTCCTGCTATCCAAAAATATACTGCTAGGTTAATTGGATCCCATCAAAATTAACCCTAGTGTGAATGTGTGTGGAGTACATGTGGTAGGGAACATAGACTGTAACCTGCACTGGGGCAGGGACTGATGTGAATGGCTGAATATGTGGGCGCTCTATAAATAACGGTAAATAATAAAATAAATATCCTGATACATTTCCACCCTATTACCTACACTCTGATACACTTACACCCTGATACACTTACACTCTGATGCACTTAGACACTGATACACTTACATCCAGATACACGTACACCCTGACACACCTGCACTCTGATACACTTACAACCTGTATACACCTACACTCTGATGCACTTGCACCCTGATACACCTACACTCTGATACACTTACACTACACTCACATCCTAATACACGTATAACCAGATGCACTTACAACCCAATACGTCTACACTCTGATATACTTACACCCCAATACATTTACACACTGATACAGCTACACCCCAATACATTTACACACTGATACACCTATATTCTTATACACTTACACTCCATTATACCTTATACTCTGACATACTTACACCTTGATACACCTACACTACACTCACTCCCTGATACAACTATATCCAGATGCACTTACACCCCGATACATCTACACTCTGATACACTTACACCTTGATACATTTACACACTGATACACCTATATTCTTATACACTTACACTCCATTATACCCTATACTCTGATATACTTACACCTTGATACACCTACACTCTGATACACCTACACTACACTCACTCCCTGATACACCTATATCCAGATGCACTTACACCCTGATACATCTACACTCTGATACACTTACACCTTGATACATTTACACACTGATACACCTATATCCTTAAACACTTGCACCCCAATACACCTACTGTACACTCTCAGACCCTGATACATCTACACTCTGATGCGCTTACACATTGAAACACTCGCACCCAGATACACATACATTTTACACCTACACCCTGATACATTTACACTGAAACGTCTCATAAGAACAAGAAAAAGGTTATTTTTTGACATTTATTTTGATAGTGAAAAATGGATGAACTACTTGGTTTCATTTTAATATACTGTTCCAATGGAAGTAGTAAACAAAATGAACTAGAAACTACATATAATATAGGAACTATCAATTAAGAAAGTACTTTCAGTGCCATAGGTGAATACACAATCAGCCAATCAGAAGTGACTAGCTAGTGCTGGTAAGCGTTATCTTCATTATATACACCAGCCCACATCTATTCACAATTACGCACATAGGGGGTCATTCAGATCTAATCGCTGCTGTGCGTTTTCGCACAGCGGGCAATCAGATACGAACTGCATATGCGCAGGCGCGACAGACGGCTGCAAAGGTGATCGACAGTCAGCGACGGGATTGTGCGAAGGATCCATTCGCACAGGCGTTAGCAAGCAGATTGACAGGAAGAGGGCCTTTGTGGGTAGCAATTAACCGTTTTAAGGGAGTGTCCGGAAAAACGCAGGCGGGATCAAGTGTTTTCAGGGAGGGTGTCTGACGTCAAATCCGGTCCAGAACAGCCTGATGTGATCGCAGCGGCTGAGTAAGTCCTGGGCTGCGCAGAGACTGCACAAAATCAGTTTGTCCAGCTCTGCAACACATAGGAACGCACACTTGCACAGCGAAAATACACTTCCCCTGTAGGCGGTGACTATCTGAATGCAGGACAGCAAAAATCGCTGCCTAGCGATCAGATCTGAATGACCCTCATAAACCTTTACTGCACTTACCTACATTTGTCTGACGCGTTCCTTCCCATCCCAGTCTCCAGGCGCAAGCAGATGCCAGCAAATCTGCATACAGACGCACAATACAAATTTTCCGCTCCATCAACAGTCCTGGTATTACTGCCTGATACTGACGCTCGCACTGTATACTACCACTGTATAGTCACTCCTAACATACATTCATTCATACAGCATTTTGCTGACTGTTGTGCGTTGATGCATTCTGCAGTGAATACGTGGATTTAGTGCTAAGTGATTGGTGTTTCCAAATTCTACAACCTTCAGCTGAATAACCCCATTCTAAAAATCTGTGGAAGATAACTGGGGAAGTTTGTGTATGTTGGAATGTCCGTGAATGTTAAGTAACAGTTTAGTGCATTGATGCAGCGGTCGACTGGGATCTTGGGGGTCAGTCCGAGTTGATCGCTCGCTAGCTATTTTTTGCAGAGCAGCGATCAGATAGTCGCCGCCCACGGGAGAGTGTATTTTCGCTTTGCAAGTGTGCGATCGCATGTGCAGCCGAGCGGGACGAAAAAGTTTTTTGCAGTTTCAGAATAGGTCTGAACTTACTCAGCCCTTGCGATCACTTCAGTCTGTCCGGTCCTGGAATTGACGTCAGACACCCGCCCTGCAAACCCCTGGACACGCCTGCGTTTTCCCTACCACTCCCAGAAAACGGTCAGTTGTCACCTATAAATGCCCTCTTTCTGTCAATCTCCTTTCGAACGGCTGTGCGAATGGAATCGTCGCTAGAAGCATTGCACAGCAACTATGCTGTTTGTACCCGTATGACGCACGTGCGCATTGCGGTGTATGCGCAGTAGTAACCTGATCGCTGTGCTACGAAAACCAACAGCGTGCGATCAACTCGGAATGACCTCCCTTGACAGGTTGTAATATCCTGTGGGTTATAAATGATATAGGAATACATACAACGTAAAATATGTACCCTAAGCAAACAGAGCACAATACAGGAGTTGCTTTGGCGCATTAGTGATGACGCAACACCTGCCCATGCTAAATTTGGTTAAAATATGGGGGCATCAAGGTGCGCAAAAGTGCATAAACAAAATGGAGGACTTGCATGTTATTTAGTGGAGGGAATGGTGATTTGAGTTAGCAAATTTGTATGTACATTTTATTTATTTCATCTGTCACAGAGCAGTGTGTGTACAGTATGTATATATATCACACTGGAAATCACAAAAAGTTCCCCTCCATTTTATCCAGGCACACAGCAGCTTGCCCTGCACACAAAGCATCTCTCACTCTCTGTGAGCAGAGAAGAGCAGGACCACAGCGATGGACCACAAGTAGCAGAGGCGGATGAGAGGGAAGACAAGCGAGATGGAGGAAAGGAGGATGGGCAGACGGATGCTGAGCAGAGAGATTTGCAGAGAGCAGAGGGATGCAGGAGGAGAGGAGAGAGTCATGGGACGGCAGAGCGGAGAAGGTGGAGTAGATGATTGACACAAGGATGACTCCAGGAGATGGATCGAAGCTAATACAAGAGGTGGGGGAAGCAGAGAGAGAGAGAGAGAGAGAGAGAGATGGAATTATAAGACTGATGGATGGAGACAGTGGACGTATAGAGACATAGAGGGGGAACGAGCTGCTTGGCAGGTGTGACAGTCTCCTCCTCTAAGTCCTTCTTCTCAGGGGGCCTGGAGAACTGAAAGGAAGAAAAAAAAAACACAAGAAAAGAGGAGGGAGAGAATAATCCCCCCCCCCCCTTCCTCTTCTTCTCCCAGCCAATAACAGAGAGAGCTGCACCATCCACAGGACCATATATAAATGAGGAGAGGGGGACCAGACTGTTCACATGAAGGGAGAGTAAGGTGACAGCACTTTGGGATTAAGACACTAAGAGTCACATCGGATCCTTCCCTCCTCCCTTTCTCTCACTTCCTCTCTCCAAAATCTTGCGCCCCCCCCTCCTCTTCTTTCCAGACAAAGACCCCCCCACCCCCAAACTGCTTACCCATCCCTTCTCTCTGCTGATTGCTTCATCAATATTTTTATATCTGTATCTATTTATCTATATATATATATTTATTTTTTTGGGGATCTTTTTCTACTTCTGGAAGCATCTTCGGAATCTCTTCTCTCCTTTGTTCCAGACGAAGGAATATTTTCATAGTATTTGATTTTTTTGATTTTTTCACGCTCCGGTTTCTTGTCTCGATCCCGTGACGGCCGCCGGGAGGGGGCAAGGGAGCGGCGGGGTGGGCAGGCGCACCTCGGACGCCAGGACGCTGAGAAAAGGAACCCGGCGACAAGAGAGACGCAACCGAAAATCTACAGGAGCCAACCTACGTTCCCTAAGCATGGTGACTGTAAGTGCCGCCATCTTTCTTTATAGCAGAGATTCTGGGTGTGCTTGCATGTGGTGCGTGGAAGGGTTAAAGAGGAGGTGACCAGGGTTATTTCTGCACTGTGCTAGTGGAGGAGGAGGAAGTAAGGTGGATGGAAAGGTAGAGGGATGGAGAAAGGACTCCCAAGGGAAACCCATCTGGGACTTTAATGCGTCTTACAATGCAGCAGAGGGAAGGACAGAAAAGGGGCGGAGAAGGGAGTATGATAGGAAGAGTGGGGGGATGAGATAAAAGGATGCACTCTGTGTCTATGGTGCACTGTGGTACTGCCACGTAAATTACACTAATACATATATAGCATCTAGATGGATATGAGATAGATATAGATAGATAGATATGAGCTATGTAGCTACATTATATATATATATATATATATATGTAGCTACATTATATATATATATATATATATATATATATATATATACACACACACATACGTAAATACATACTAGATAGATAGATAGATAGATAGATAGATAGATAGATAGATAGATAGATAGATAGATAGATGCAATGGATGCGGGCTGTAAGAATGCAGACATTGCACAGGCTGACACCACAAACACCCACCCCAGTTGCAGCTGGTACCTACAGGAACATGAAGGGGAGGGGGAGAAGCTTCTTGAGAACAATAGAAGAGACATGGCATTCACTGGGTGTGTGAGATGCCTGTGTGTGTACTCACGCCTGTTTCCAGGACATGCATCTGTAGATTAATAGTTTAATATACTAAAGTGGATTGAAGAATACCTACATTACTATACATATATACCTACATTACTATACATATATATATATATATATATATATATATATTTCTATTTCTGAAATAGGAGCTACTGCATGCAATACTACTTGTGTTATATACTATGTTTTATGTATATACTGGGCTATGCCACACAAACGCATATATATATATATATATATATATATATATATGTGTACACCGCCCTGTGTAAGCATATGTACTGATGCACCACTCTGTCTCATATACTATGTGAACGATACTGCTTTGTGTCACACACGGGATATGTATTGCACATGTCTCACACTACCTGAGATATACTGACACATATTGCTTGTATCACACATTACCTAACATACACTGCCTATATCACACATTACCTGACATATACTACCTGTGTCACAGACTACCTGACATATTCTACCTGTGTCACACACTACCTGACATATGCTACCTGTGTCACATACTACCTGACATATACTAGCCTGTGTCACACGCTACCTGACATATACTACCTGTGTCACATACTACCTGACATATGCTACCTGTGTCATACAGTACCTGACATATACGACCTGTGTCACACACTACCTGACATATACTGCCCATGTCACACACTACCTGACATATACTAGCCTGTGTTACACACTACCTGACATACACTCCTTGTGTTACACACTACCTGACATATACTACCTGTGTCACACACTACCTGACATATACTAGCATGTGTTACACACTACCTGACATACACTCCTTGTGTTACACACTACCTGACATATACTACCTATGCCACACACTACCTGACATATAAAGCCTTTGTCAAACACTACCTGACATATACTATCTGTATCACACACTACCTGACATATACTGCCTGTGTCACACACTACCTGGCATATACTGCCTGTGTCACACACTACCTGACATATACTGCCTGTGTCACACACTACCTGACATATACTATCTGTGTCACACACTACCTGACATATACTGCCTGTGTCACACACTACCTGACATATACTATCTGTGTCACACACTACCTGACATATACTGCCTATGTCACACACTACCTGACATATACTGCCTGTGTCACACACTACCTGACATATACTGCCTGTGTCACACGCTACCTGACATACTGATTGTGTGCACACTACTTTACACACTACATAGGTAGTATATGTCAGGTAGTGTGTGATATGGACATGTACTATCTGTGTCACACACTACCTGACATATACTCCTTATGTTACACACTACCTGACATATACTACCTGTGTCACATACTACCTGACATATACTACCTGTGTCATACAGTACCTGACATATACGACCTGTGTCACACACTACTTGACATATACTGCCCATGTCACACACTACCTGACATATACTAGCCTGTGTTACACACTACCTGACATATACTACCTGTGTCACACACTACCTGACATATACGAGCATGTGTTACACACTACCTGACATACACTCCTTGTGTTACACACTACCTGACATATACTACCTATGTCACACACTACCTGACATATACGACCTATGTCACACACTACTTGACATATACTGCCCATGTCACACACTACCTGACATATACTAGCCTGTGTTACACACTACCTGACATATACTACCTGTGTCACACACTACTTGACATATACTGCCCATGTCACACACTACCTGACATATACTAGCCTGTGTTACACACTACCTGACATATACTACCTGTGTCACACACTACTTGACATATACTGCCCATGTCACACACTACCTGACATACACTCCTTGTGTTACACACTACCTGACATATACTAGCCTGTGTCACACACTACCTGACATATACGACCTGTGTCACACACTACTTGACATATACTGCCCATGTCACACACTACCTGACATATACTAGCCTGTGTCACACACTACCTGACATATACTAGCATGTGTTACACACTACCTGACATACACTCCTTGTGTTACACACTGCCTGACATATACTACCTATGTCACACACTACCTGACATATAAAGCCTGTGTCAAACACTACCTGACATATACTATCTGTATCACACACTACCTGACATATACTGCCTGTGTCACATACTACCTGGCATATACTGCCTGTGTCACACACTACCTGACATATACTATCTGTGTCACACACTACCTGACATATACTGCCTGTGTCACACACTACCTGACATATACTATCTGTGTCACACACTACCTGACATATACTGCCTGTGTCACACACTACCTGACATATACTGCCTGTGTCACACACTACCTGACATATACTGCCTGTGTCACACGCTACCTGACATACTGATTGTGTGCACACTACTTTACACACTACACAGGTAGTATATGTCAGGTAGTGTGTGATATGGACATGTGCTATCTGTGTCACACACTACCTGACATATACTCCTTGTGTTACACACTACCTGACATATACTGCCTGTGTCACACACTTCCTGACATATACTAGCCTGTGTCACACACTACCTGACATATACGACCTGTGTCACACATTACCTGACATATACTGGCTGTGTCACAGACTACCTGACATATACTGGCTGTGTCACACACTACCTGACATATACTAGCCTTTGTCACACACTACCTGACATATACTAGCCTGTGTCACACACTACCTGACATATACTGCCTGTGTCACACACTGCCTGACATATAAAGCCTGTGTCGCAAACTACCTGACATATACTGACACTGGGACACTACCTGACATATACTAATTGTGTCACACACTACCTGACACATACTGTCTGTGTCACACACTACCTGACATATTCTAGCCTGTGTCACACACTACCTGACATATACTGCCTGTGTCACACACTACCTGACATATAAAGCCTGTGTCGCAAACTACCTGACATATACTGACACTGTGACACTACCTGACATATACTGATTGTGTCACACACTGCCTGACATATATTGCCTGTGTCACGCACTACCTGACATATACAAGCCTGTGTCACACACTACCTGACATATACTTCCTGTGTCACACACTACCTGACATATACTGCTTGTGTCACACACTGCCTGACATATACTGGCTGTGTCACACACTGCCTGACATATACTCTCCGTGTCACACACTACCTGACATATACTGATTATTTCACACACTACCTGACATATACTTCCTGTGTCACATGCTACCTGGCATATACTGCCTGTGTCACACACTACCTGACATATACTAGTCTGTGTCACACACTACCTGACATATACTGCCTGTGTCACGCACTACCTGACATATACTGCCTGTGTCACACACTGCCTGAAATATACTAGCTGTGTCACACACTGCCTGACATACACTCTCCGTGTCACACACTACCTGACATATACTGATTGTTTCACATAGCCTGTGTCGCAAACTACCTGACATATACTGACACTGGGACACTACCTGACATATACTGATTGTGTCACACACTACCTGACACATACTGATTGTGTCACACACTACCTGACACATACTGTCTGTGTCACACACTACCTGACATATACTAGCCTGTGTCACACACTACCTGACATATACTGCCTGTGTCACACACTACCTGACATATACTGCCTGTGTCACACACAGTCTGTTATATACTAGCTGTGTCACACACTGCCTGACATACACTCTCCGTGTCACACACTACCTGACATATACTGATTGTTTCACACACTACCTGACATGTACTCTCCGTGTCACACACTACCTGACATATACTGATTCTGTCACAAACTAACTGGCATATACTTATTGTGTTACACACTGCCTGACATATACTGCCTGTATCACACACTACCTGACATATACTAGCCTGTGTCACACACTGCCTGACATATACTGCCTGTATCTCACACCACCTAACACATACAGGAGGGTGCTATGCATACTTGCCTACTTTTGAAAAAGCATGTCAGGGAGAATGTGACAGTAACACCTATCAGTGCGGATGTGTACCGCTACATCTGAGAGACGTGTCATAAAAATGACTTACATCCAAATGTAAATGAGCCCCAAAGTTAGTAAGATCTACTTGTTGAAGAAAAGACACTGATAATTTTCAGGATTTGTTTCTGTATTGTGTTTTAAAAGAGGTTCTATATACAGTAAGTGGCCATGAGAAACCTTATTTAAAATGCATGTAGCCATAGGGATCATTGTGCCTTATAACCAATACAGGGAAATGGGGATGATGATTTGAATGTATGTATTTCTGATTTCTCTTCTCCCCCCCCCCCCTTTCCCCCCCAAGAATGTAACAGCTGTGATATGGGGATAATGTGCAGTGGGATGTAGTTATGTGACCGGCGGTCAGGAGACCACACAATACTGACCCCTGGATCCTGACAGGTCAAAATCCCGACAGTCGGCATGCCAAATAGCAAGGACTATTCCCACTCGCGGGTGTTCACAACACCCAAAGAGTGGGAATAGAACCACCGAGCCCACAGCGTGGCGTGTGCAGCAGGCTCGCAAGGGGCTTCGTTGCGCTCGCCCCTCCCACCGGCATTCTGCTGCCGGGATCCCGCGGACGGTTTACTGACCGCTATGATACCCGGCACTGGTAACCCGTACCCAACGTGGTGCAATCAGGGAGAGTACTGATCCATTCTGTGAGTCAGGGAGATTGCTACTATTTCAGTGAGTCTCCTGCAGTATGCGGGAGGGTAGGCAACTATGACCTGACATATACTGCCCGTGTCACACACTACCTGACATATACTGCCCGTGTCACACACTACCTGACATATACTTCCTGTGTTACATACTGCCTGACATATACTGGTCTTGCAACACGCTACAGGACATATACCACCTATGTCACACACTACCTGACATACACTGTCCGTGTCACACACTACCTGACATACACTGTCCGTATCACACACTACCTGACATACATCGTCCATATCACACACTACCTGACATACACTGTCCGTATTATACACTACCTGACATACACTGTCCGTATCACACACTATCTGACATACATCGTCCATATCACACACTACCTGACATACACTGTCCGTATCACACACTACCTGACATACACTGTCCGTATCACACACTACCTGACATACACTGTCCGTATCACACACTACCTGACATACACTGTCCGTATCACACACTACCTGACATACAATGTCCGTATCACACACTACCTGACATACACTGTCCGTATCACACACTACCTGATATACACTGTCCATATCACACACTACCTGACATACACTGTCCGTATCACACACTACCTGACATACACTGTCCGTATCAAAAACTACCTGACATACACTGTCCGTATTATACACTACCTGACATACACTGTCCGTATTATACACTATCTGACATACACTGTCCGTATTATACACTATCTGACATACACTGTCCGTATTATACACTACCTGACATACACTGTCAGTCTCACACACTACCTGACATACACTGTCCGTATCATACATTACCTGACATACACTGTCCGTATTATACACTACCTGACATACACTGTCCGTATCACACACTACCTGACATACACTGTCCGTATTATACACTACCTGACATACACTGTCCGTATCATACACTACCTGACATACACTGTCCGTACTATACACTACCTGACATACACTGTCCGTATCATACACTACCTGTCTGACATACACTGTCCGTATCATACACTACCTGACATACACTGTCCGTATCATACACTACCTGACATACACTGTCCGTATCATACACTACCTGACATACACTGTCCGTATTATACACTACCTGACATACACTGTCCGTATCACACACTACCTGACATACACTGTCCGTATTATACACTACCTGACATACACTGTCCGTATCACACACTACCTGACATACACTGTCCGTATCACACACTACCTGACATACACTGTCCGTATCACACACTACCTGACATACACTGTCCGTATCATACACTACCTGACATACACTGTCCGTATCACACACTACCTGACATACACTGTCCGTATCACACACTACCTGACATACACTGTCCGTATCACACACTACCTGACATACACTGTCCGTATCACACACTACCTGACATACACTGTCCGTATCACACACTACCTGACATACACTGTCCGTATCACACACTACCTGACATACACTGTCCGTATCACACACTACCTGACATACACTGTCCGTATCACACACTACCTGACATACACTGTCCGTATCACACACTACCTGACATACACTGTCCGTATCACACACTACCTGACATACACTGTCCGTATCACACACTACCTGACATACACTGTACGTATCACACACTACCTGACATACACTGTACGTATCACACACTACCTGACATACACTGTCCGTATCACACACTACCTGACATACACTGTCCGTATTATACACTACCTGACATACACTGTCCGTATCACACACTACCTGACATACACTGTACGTATCACACACTACCTGACATACACTGTCCGTATCACACACTGCCTGACATACACTGTACGTATCACACACTACCTGACATACACTGTCCGTATCACACACTACCTGACATGCACTGTCCGTATCACACACTACCTGACATACACTGTACGTATCACACACTACCTGACATACACTGTCCGTATCACACACTACCTGACATACACTGTCCGTATCACACACTACCTGACATACACTGTACGTATCACACACTACCTGACATACACTGTACGTATCACACACTACCTGACATACACTGTACGTATCACACACTACCTGACATACACTGTCCGTATCACACACTACCTGACATACACTGTACGTATCACACACTACCTGACATACACTGTCCGTATCACACACTACCTGACATACACTGTACATATCACACACTACCTGACATACACTGTACGTATCACACACTACCTGACATACACTGTACGTATCACACACTACCTGACATACACTGTCCGTATCACACACTACCTGACATACACTGTACGTATCACACACTACCTGACATACACTGTACGTATCACACACTACCTGACATACACTGTCCGTATCACACACTACCTGACATATACTGCCAGTGAGAGTATCCTCTGTTTCCAGACTGCTGTCACCGCTACATGTACTGACTTGGGATGATAAAGTGACCAGAGTGATAGAGATAACGGGACTGCGGGTCCCACGTACTCCTTACTACAGGACTTTGCACTAGTTTTCTGTGAAGTCCGAGATGCGTGCTTCAAACACAGTGCAACAACCATGCTGGGGGGTGTGGGACTTTGGGGCTTCTCCAAAAAGAGAGAAGGGCTTTTTACAACCCACCCCACAAAAATAACACAAAAAAGGAGGTGAAAATGCCCCCCCAAAAAAGGGCAGACAAATGTGGAAAAAACAAAAGAAAAAACAAATAGGCCCCATGCATTAGGTTGACAGGTGAAAGGTCGACATGACAATAGTCGACACAAAAACAGAAAGGTAGACACTGGTTAAGGTCGACAGATACAAAAGGTCAACAAGACAATGATCAACACAGAAACGGTCGACACTTTTTTTGTTTTGTTTTTATGTGGATACATCTTTCATATTCTATATTTCATGTTCTGTGACCACCATCAGTAGAAATGTAGACCCTCCCAGGCACGCTCCGCTTGCCATGCTTTGGACAAGGTGAATCACTCCACTACAGCTGCTCTCGCCGTAGGTTACTATCAGGGCAGCCATCAGGGGAGACTGAGGGGACTGGTGTCCCAGGACCTTACAAAGAGGCTCCTACCACTATTACCTGGAGAGCTGCACCAGGCTGTGATACAACAGTGGGTTGATGCACAGGGAGGACTTCTTAAGACCAACCTTCCCTACACATCAGCTCTCTGAACCGTTCCTATAAGATCATATATATGTAATATTACAATGTATGATGTCACATAGAGGTGGAGTGGTGCTGCAGATTTTTTATTTTTTTTTTGTTTGGGGGGGGGGGGGGGGGGGGCTGTCCCTTTTGTCAGTCCCGGGCCCCACAATTTCTGATGTCAGCCTTCGTTACTATCCCCAATCGTAGTCCACGTGGATGGAGAATCAAGCAAATGTTGGCAATCCGTGAAAAAACCCCAAAACATGTGTTGACCATTTGTGTTTCGACCAATGTCATATTGACCTTTTGGACCTGTTGACCTTAAGCACTGTCGACATTTTGTTTGTCGGCATGTCGACCATATGGTGTCGACCTATTGTAGATCTATTCTCCGGATACCCTCAGGAGGCTCCTGGGGCAGATAGCACCTCGAGCTTCAGGTTAGCGGTCTCTTGGCCAGAAGATCGAGTGACGCTCCATCACCTACTGGGGGCGCCTTTAAGCCCCCAGCGTGCATGGAAATCTACACTTCATCTTAGCCAAAAGGCTGAGAAACGATAATACATTGCGCTAGTATTGTACACAGAATGACAGCCAGCTACAGGCCAGCACACATGGTGGAACAGGCCTGGGTAGCGACTGTTGTTATTGGCTAGATAGGCTGCTGCTGGCTGGAGGATTTCTTTATCAATATAACAATTACAATTTATTTATACTGTCCTTATAGAAAGGTGACATACAGTATGTGCTATATGCTGACCGACAGCCTAATCCGGGTGGTCTTCAGGTTACCGACTGTCGAGATCCCGGCACACAGTATACCGGCGCCGGAATCCCGACAGCCGGCATACCAACAGTTTTTCTCCCTCGTGGACCCCCCTGGAGGGAGAATAGATAGCGTGGCGCGCGTAGCCACCATGCCCGCAGCACGGCGAGCGCAGCGAGCCCGCAAGGGGCTCATTTGCGCTCACCGCGTTGTCGGTAAGCCGGCGGTCGGGCATCCGGCGCCGGTGTGCTGGTCGCCGGGAGCCCGGCCACCGGCATACCATACCACACCCAGGCCTAATCCAGTAATGGGGACCCTTTGTCACTCCAGCTGTTGTTGAACTACACATCCCAACATGCCCTGCTACAGTTTTAGCATGGCCAAATAGCAAAACTGAAGCAGGGCATGCTGGGATGTTAGTTCAACAACAGCTGGAGTGCCAAAGTTTCCCCATCACTGGCCTAATATATATATATATATATATATATATATATATGCGAAAGCCCTCACTCACTCACTGACTCATCACTAATTCTCTTACTACCCAATATGTTAGGAAGATGAAATGTAACACAGGTATTCTGCAGGTGGGAAATAGGAAAACTACATCATTAGAATTTAAATAAACCTTCCGCAAGGGGATGAAAAGCGGGTTGACATAATGGCGTCATTACCGATGCGTGGCTTGCGTTGCATGAATGATAACGCCCAAACGCACAATCGGATAAAAATTTGGGTTGCACCTCCAGTGTGTAGAATGTAATAAACTACAAAAATGGTCCTGTCACTTTTTACCGTATCTGCTACGGGTGCTCCTCGGGTAACGCCAAGAACCATGGATTAATATTTACTTTCATTAAAGCGTCTCAAATTTACATCTCTATAGATTTACCACATTTTTAACACTCATTTATATTTACAACCAGGAAAAGCTGAAACTGCCGTGCGAAGAGCGGGTAGAACATCTAGTAATTAGATAAGGCAAGGTTGCACCGTGGACTGGGTGGGGAAAGGAGGATAGTGAAGGGGGTGAGGGGCTATTGACAGAGAGATGGATGATGAAGGAGAACATAATGAGATGCATAGAGATACTGGGAGGGGGCTGAGACCTCAGACAGGAGCAGATGGATGAATAGGGAATGTGTAAGACAGAGACGGAGAAGGGACAGTGTGGAAGAGAAAGAAAAGACAGTCTGCGGGCGGGGAGTGTCATCGTGATATATGGGGTGATGCTGCTAAATGGACGGGTGACGTACACAGGAGAGGGAGATGGAGTGTGTGACTAGGTAGAGCTGGTCGGTGGAGGAGGATGGAGGGCATGCTTAGAAATGTATGAGGAAGAATTCAGAAATGACGGGCTGCAGTGAGACAGCCTCAGTATGGACTGGTGGAAGCACAGTGTCTAGTACAGGGTCACAGGACATCATAGTGCTGCGTATATGTGACAGCAGCCCTCCTTACACAGTGACCTGCCAACACAAAAGGGCGTACGCGTTTGTACCGGGGGGGGGGGGGGGCAAATGTTTTCTGCATGCGGGGAATTACTGGCTGCTGGTGCATGTAGGACATGGCAGCTTTTTCTTTACACTGCGGCTTACAGTACAGCCACGCGGCAGCCCCCCCCAGCTATAAATCTGTCCTCACACTAGCGGGTGAATATAAGTCACATGCATCTCCTATTTCCGAGCTGACTGCGCATGTGTCTGACTCAGAATCATAGCTGCCTGCCCTCCCGCATCCTGCGGGAGCCTCCCGTTTCAGCCATAGATCTCCAGGTGCTCTGCTTTGTAGGTCAATTCTGAATTCTTCAGTTTGTGTCAGGGGTCATACTAAGGAGTTTCTTTGCAAGAACAGTGATTTGCTGTAGCTGCTCAGAAGTCACTGCCGACGGCTCTCATTATCCCCCCTTGTGGGAACCCTTGACAGGAAAGACTGAGACAGACAGCAACACATGATAACACACAGGGGGGCAGATGTAATAGCCTGGAAAAGGGATAAAGAAGTGAAAAACCAGTGATAAGCGCAAGGTGATAACGTACCAGCTAATTATTATTATTATCCTTTATTTATATGGCGCCACAAGGGTTCTGCAGCGCCCAATTACAGAGTACATAAACAAATAATCAAGCAGGAAAACAGCAACTTCCAGTTGACTACAATATAGGAGAAGTACAGGGTAAATAAACATAGCTACATCAGCAGATGACACTGGAATAAGTATCAGGTGGCAGAAGATTGCTGGATTTGGTGCAGTTGAATATTATTAGAGTAAGAAAAGGATAAACACATGAGGGAAGAGGGCCCTGCTCGTGAGAGCTTACATTCTAAAGGGGAGGGGTAGACAGACAGGGGTGACACAGATGGGGTACATAGAGAGCATGGAACAGAGGGTTTAGGATGAGATTTGGCTGGGTTTGGTGAAGAAGTGGGTCTTGAGATCCCGTTTGAAGTTTTGTAGAGAGGTGGAGAGTCTGAGGGGGAGAGGTAGGGAATTCCAGAGAAGTGGTGCAGCACGTGAAAAATCTTGGAGGTAGGAGTGGGAGGAAGTAATCCGTAGGCAGGAGAGTCGGCGTGCATTAGCAGAGCGCAGAGGACGTGTGGGAGTGTAAAGGGAGATAAGGTCAGAGATGTAGATGGGAGAGGAGTGGGTGGGGGCTTTGTAAGCGAGTGTGAGAAGCTTGAAATGGATTCTGAAAGGGAAGGGGAGCCAATAGGTCTAGTAAGAGAGGAGAGGTGGACGTAGTGCGTTTGGTGAGGAAAATGAGCCGGGCAGCAGCATTGTGGATAGATTGGAGTGGAGAGAGGTATTTGTCAGGAATGCCAGTCAGGAGGAGATTACAGTAGTCCAGTCTGGAGATGACCAGTGAGTGGATAAGAGTCTTAAGGCCTGTACACACTGGTCAATATATCGGTCGTTCTCCTGAACGGCCGATATATCGCGGGACCGTCGGCCAGTGTGTACGGCCGATACGTCTGTGAACTCCGTCGTTCACAGACGTATCGCGTCGGCCGCGCAGCACAGCCGACGGCCAATATATCTACCGATATAGTGGCGCGTCGCTGTGTGTGTACGGGGCGGTCGGCCGACCACCCGTACACATGCTGCGGCGGCCGGCAGTGATTGACAGGTGAACTGGGCGGCCGTGTGTACACGCCCGCCCAGTTCATGACGTCAGTCCCCGACGGATCGAGTAGTGTGTATGCTGAACACACTGCTCGATCTGTCCATAGATATATCTGCAGATCAATTGATCTGCAGATATATCTGTTAGTGTGTACCCACCTTTAGTAGCATCCTGGGTCAGAAAGGGTCTGATCCTGGAAATATTTTTTAGATGAAAACGGCAGGTTTGTGAGAGGTGCTGAATGTGTGGTTCGAAGGAGAGGGAGGAGTCAAGGATTACTCCAAGACAGCGCACTTGGGGGCTAGAGGAGATAGTAGTGCCATCAATAGAAAATAAGATTGTAGGAGGTGAGGTTATGCGGGAGGGAGGGAAGATGATCAGCTCGGTCTTAGACATGTTAAGTTTAAGAAAGCGCTGGGACATCCAGGAAGAGGTAGCAGAGAGACAGTTGGAGATACGAGTGAGGAGAGCAGGGGAGAGGTCTGGAGAGGAAAGATAGATTTGAGTGTCATCAGCATAGAGATGATATTGGAAACCAAAAGAACTAATGAGCTTACCTAGTGAGGACGTATAGAGAGAGAAGAGAAGAGGACCAAGGACAGAACCTTGGGGTACCCCTACAGTTAGTGGAAGTGAGAGGGAGGTGGAGTCATGATAGGAGACAGAGAATGAACGGTCAGAAAGGTAGGAAGACAGCCAAGAGAGGGCAGTGTCACGCAGACCAATGGAGTGAAGGATTTGCAGTAGGAGAGGATGGTCCACAGTGTCAAAAGCAGCAGAGAGATCAAGTAGAATAAGTAGATCGGTAGTTGGAGAGAGTGTTTGGATCAAGGGTAGGTTTTTTAAGAATAGGAGACATGAGTGCATGCTTGAAGGCAGAGGGGACAGTGCCTGATGAGAGGGAGAGATTGAGAAGGTGGGAAAGATGGGAACAAGCAGAAGGAGAGAGGTAGCAGAGGAGGCGAGAGGGGATAGGGTCAAGTGGGGAGGTGGTGAGGGGACAGGAACGAATGAGGGCCATGACTTCCTCTCCAGATGCATGGGAGAAAGATGTCAGAGTTGGTGCGAGGGATGGGGAGGGTTGGTAAGGGATGGGAGAAGGCTGGTTACTAATGGTCTGTTGTGATGATGTGATGTCCTGACGTATGGAGTCAATTTTGGATGTGAAGTAAGTGGCAAAGTCAAGAGCAGAGAGTGAGGAAGGGAGACGAGGTGGAGGTGGGCAGAGGAGTGAGTTGAGAGTGGCAAAGAGGCGCCGGGGGTTGGAAGACTGGGAGGAGATGAGGTTCTTGAAGTATGACTGTTTAGCAAGAGAAAGGGCAGCACTGAAGGATGAGAGCATAAGTTTGAAATGAAGGAAGTCTGCCTTAGAGCGTGATTTCCTCCAGTGACGCTCAGCAGTACGTGAGCATTTTTGCAGATATCTGGTGCATTTGGTGTGCCAGGGTTGAGGTGTTAATTTGCGAGGGTGAATAGTGGTCGGTGGAGCAACAGAATCAAGAGCAGAAGTAAGGGAAGCATTGTATGTGGAAGTGGCTTGTTCAGGGCATGAGAGAGAGAAAATAGGAGAGAGAAGTGAGTCAAACAGGGAGGAAAGGAATGTGGTGTCAATAGCTTCAATGTTACGCTTAGTGATGGTAGCCTTAGGAGGTAGAGATGGGGAAGTCGAGAGAGATAGGTTAAAGGAGAGCAGGTGGTGGTCAGAGAGGGGAAATGGGGAGTTGGAAAAATCAGAAATATCACAGCGGTGAGTGAAGACCAGATCCAGTGAGCTCCCATTCACATGGGAGGGTGAGGAGGTCCACTGGGAGAGACCAAGTGAAGAGGTGAGGTTAAGGAGTTTAGAGGCAGGGGATTGTGTGGGGATTTCAATAGGGATGTTGAAATCGCCTAGGATAATGGAGGGAATGTCAGAAGAGAGGAAGTGAGGAAGCCAGGAAGCAAAGTTGTCGATGAATTTGGAAGCAGTGCCAGGGGGGCGGTAAATGACAGCTACTCTAAGATGTACTGGTTGGAAGAGGCGTATGGCATGGACCTCAAATGTAGAGAATGTATGGGATGGTTCTGGTGGTATGAGTTGGTAGGAGTAACTAGAAGGTAAAAGGACCCCAACACCACCCCCATGGCGACCCCCAGGTCGGGGTGTGTGTGTGAATGTGAGGCCCCCAGCAGAGAGAGCAGCAGGAGAAGTAGTGTCAGAGGGCGTAATCCAAGTTTCAGTAATGGCTAGTAGGTGTAGGGAGTTGGAAATGAAAAGGTCATGAGTGGGGACCAGTTTGTTACAAACAGATCTGGCATTCCAGATGCAGCTAATCATTACAGATTTGAAAAATGACAGTTAGGAGCTGACTGACTGGTGCGTTATCACCTTGCACTTATCATTGCTTTATCACTTCTCCAGGCTTAATACATCTGCCCCAGGGTCTTATCTATGCTTCTGTGCACTCATCCATAGCGTCTGCTTCTGCTGTTAAGGGGGGTACACACGGAGAGATCCGTGCTTAAATTCTAAGCAATTGCATTTGGAATTTATTGCATAGGCATCACATTTATCATGTATATTGTACTGGGTGAATAGAAAAGAAATATCACAGCGAATATATATTGCAAACAAGAAAGCCTGTATTGCAGACAGCAATGTATCAATACTTGCAAAACTTCCCAAAATATATTGTTACTAATGTTATATAGAAATATATTGCAACAGCAAACATTTAAGCAGAGACACGCCCATTTGTGTAACTAGACACGCCCTTTGGGCAGAGTATGACACGCCCCCTCGGCGGTGCGCCACGTTCTGCACAGCACATCCTCCTGTAATCTCTCTGATTCTAGTTTTCAAAAGTAGGCAAGTATGGGCAGAATACATACTGAGCGCATGTGCCGCACAGTGCGTAGGAAGTAGCACATAGGCGCGTCCGTGTCGCAACTGTGCAAACGGAGACTAATGTGAAGTAAGCATGTCCTGGACGTGCACTGCAACGTCTGTGCTTCAGTTAGGGGTTTGGGCGCAGTTAGTATTTCTGTGTTAGATGGATCTCCTGAACCCGGCATGTGGGCGGTGTGACCGAGATGCAGGAAATCCCACTCACACATACATAGACATACAGATAGCTGTATTAGCATATATTAGTTGTCAGGCTGCGGTGACACGTCTGTACCCGACCCATAATCAGGACCTGTAACCCCCCTCCTGCCATGCAACACAACATGGCTGTACCAATGTGCACAGCTACACCTTCTGCTCCCAACAAGGCCCAATGCATATATATATACAGAAACACCTGCTGTGTATTGTCTCATCCGTATATGGGGTATTACCACATATTTCCCTTCTCTACTGGAATCAAAATACGCCTCACTGAGACTGACTGCATTGCCACACCCATTTACTTGTAATTTGGACCTCCCCGATAGGATCCCCTGAAGGGATGTTTCAAAAGTTGACAAGTATGCAATTCCATAGTTGATGCATGTGGTGGGAGAGGGACAGATTCCGTGTCACATAGCTCCCCCCTGCCTGTGTCACCCTGTGGTGGGAGAGGGACAGATTCCGTGTCACATAGCTCCCTCCTGTTTGCGTCACCCTGTGGTGGGAGGGACAGATTCCGTGTCACATAGCTCCCTCCTGTCTGTGTCACCCTGTGGTGGGAGGGACAGAATCCACATCACATAGCTCCCTCCTGTCTGTGTCACCCTGTGGTGGGAGAGGGACAGACCCCATGTTACATAGCTCCCTCCTGTCTGCGTCACCCTGTGGTGGGAGGGACAGATTCCGTGTCACATAGCTCCCTCCTGTCTGTGTCACCCTGTGGTGGGAGGGACAGAATCCACATCACATAGCTCCCTCCTGTCTGTGTCACCCTGTGGTGGGAGAGGGACAGACCCCATGTTACATAGCTCCCTCCTGTCTGTGTCACCCTGTGGTGGGAGGGACAGACCCCATGTCACATAACTCCCTCCTGTCTGTATCACCCTGTGGTGGGAAGGACAGACCCTATGTCACATAGCTCCATTCTGTCTGTGTTACCCTGTGGTGGGAGGGACAGACACCACGTCACATAGCTCCCTCCTGTCTGTGTCATCCTGTGGTGGGAGGGACAGACCCCATGTCACATAGCTCCCTCCTGTCTGTGTCACTCTGTGGTGGGAGGGACAGACACCACGTCACATAGCTCCCTCCTGTCTGTGTCACCCTGTGGTGGGAGGGACAGACCCCACGTCACATAGCTCCCTCCTGTCTGTGTCACCCTGTGGTGGGAGGGACAGACCCCATGTCACATAGCTCCCTCCTGCCTGTGTCACCCTGTGGTGGGAGGGACAGACCCCATGTCACATAGCTCCCTCCTGCCTGTGTCACCCTGTGGTGGGAGGGACAGACACCATGTCACATAGCTCCCTCCTGCCTCTGTCACCCTGTGGTGGGAGGGACAGACACCATGTCACATAACTCCCCCATGTCTCTGTACACATGCTCCCACTATCCATTAACTTCTATGGGGGAACCGGCTGCTGAGCATAAGCTTGGCATACTACTATGTGTATACATCGCGGTGCCACTATGAAACAGCGCTATACGCAGCAACAACATAACTGGACACATCAGTAGCGAATAGAAGACCTCTGCTAGGGTAATTTAAAGCGTAGAGCCCCATCACACAAGGTAACAAATGGGCGCTATATCGCACCTGCTCTCATTGCTACTCCTGCTATTTAGTTACCTACTGCTGGTATTTAACACCACCTGGCCATGTCGTCACTTGGTTGCCCAATATGGCTACTCCCTGTAGCTTCTGTGGTGGTGGCCCTATCTGTGCCACCCTGCGATGGGAGGGAAAGTCTCCTGGGGGAGAGGTATGAAACCTTCTAGAGAGGACAAGTTGCCCATAAAACCAATCAGCTTCTGTCATTTATCAAGTGCATTCTATAATATGATAGCTAGAACCTGATTGGTGGGATACCTCTCACCCCAAGTCACATAGCTCTATAATGTCTACATACTTCCCCAATATGTTGGATGTCTGCCATCATATTACCAGTGTTATTATTTTTTATAAATCACTGTCGTAGTCAGTAGCGCTGTACAACGGGGAGATGAAACAGACGTCTCTTAGTTACAAACAATACAGGAATATAGCTAGTGACAAACACAGTGAAGACCCTGCTCCCCAGAGCTCGCCATCCAGTAAGACAGATAGGAAGTAAGGCACCCGGAACACAGTGCATATTGCGCGGACTGGCCGGTCAGCTGCTTTCTGTTTCATAAATGAGTCCTGCACACTCTACACTAATACATAATGACAACAATTAGTTATTGCAATTAACCAATTATGCATCAAATTGTTACATTACAGTATAGCTTGAAATGGTTGGCAATTAAAGAGAGGCCAAACAAGCATCTTAGACGGAGCAGGATTGTTTGAACTAATTAGCATTTTTTTGTAACAAGGAGGCGGTACACTGGGATTTACTAGCAGAGAGTAGCTCAATGACCAGAGTCATGTGACCATGTGTGTCTCTGTAGTGTAACTCTCCCTTTTACTTAACACTGTAGTAACTATAAAGAATCGCATTGCAGGATGCGATTATTATGGCGGGATCTACACCCCGGGGAAAGGATCGGAGATAACTGCTGCGGTCCCCCAGGTAAAACATTTGTGTGATATTGAATATTTGAAGTTATCTCCCGAAAACTGGTGTTTTGGGGGAATAAGCCGCAAATATTGAATGATAAATACTAAATAGGCCCCTATGCAGCAGTGGTGGATTATCATCACACAAATTATTACCCTGCAGGAGGGTAGTTCAGTTCAGTAGAGCATCACCTCGAGGCTTGGTTACACAACACATATATCTCAACTTTACTGCACAGCTCTCTAGGGTGCATAGTCACTACGGTGGTGTGCCGTATCGGCAATAACGTTTAATTTATTTGTTTTCCCCTCCCTTACTCTACCCCTCTGGGGGTGTATATTATATTCACCATTAGAAAAAGTACTTGCAGTTTAATAGTGACATATAGTTTCTATATTTCTATATACACTATGGGGGTAATTCCAAGTTGATCGCAGCAGGAATTTAGTTAGCAATTGGGCAAAACCATGTGCACTGCAGGGGAGGCAGATTTAACATGTGCAGAGAGAGTTAGATTTGGGTGAGTTATTTTATTTCTGTGCAGGGTAAATAATACTGGCTGCTTTATTTTTAAACTGCAAATTAGATTGCAGATTGCATACACCCCACCCATATCTAATCTCTCTGCACATGTTATATCTGCCACACAGGAGCGGATCTTGGTGCGGGCAAGCAGTGCCTTTGCCTGGGGCGCTGCGGCCTGGGGGCGCGGCCGCAGTCACCCCGAAGGCACCGCCGCCTGCCCGCACTCCGCTCCCCGCTCCACGGCTGCAGCAGACGCCGTGGGCTGTGTGGGCGTCCGCTGCAGCCGGCTCCAGGCACAGACACTAGAGGTCGTTATTGACCTCTAGTGTCTGTGCGGCGCTATGGGAGAGACGTCATTGACGTCTCTCCCATAGAGAGGAGCGGGCAGCCCGATTGACGGAGCAGCAGAAGAAGCAGGAGCGGGGCAGTGGTAAGTATTGTTTTTATTATTTTGTGTGTGTGTTTGTAAGCGGGGGGCACAGCGAAAGGGGGCAAATAAAGAGGGGGCACAGCGACGGGGAAAATAAAGAGGGGGCACAGCAACAGGGGGCAAATAAAGAGGGGGCACAGCAACAGGGGGCAAATAAAGAGGGGGCACAGCGACAGGGGGCAAATAAAGAGGGGGTACAGCGACAGGGGGCAAATAAAGAGGGGGCACAGCAACAGGGGGCAAATAAAGAGGGGGCACAGCGACAGGGGGCAAATAAACTGGGGGGCACAGCTACTGGGAGCATAACTGGCCACGCCCCTCCCCTCCCCTATGAAGCCCCCAACCGCACACTAACTGTTTTGCCACGGGGGGGGGGGGGGGGGGCGCCAGTGGAAACTCTCCCACTGGGCGCCACAAGGGGTAGAACCGGCCCTGCTGCCACACCTGCAGTGCACATGGTTTTGCCCAATTGCTAACTAAATTCCTGCTGCGATCAACTTTGAATTACCCCCTATGTACCAGCCCGTCAAAATGACGGAACAACATAAAAGTAATGTCAGCGCCGGCAGCTGTGCACACCTCAACTATTGAATTACTTCATCAGGTGTCATCTAGTGGTCGCCGATGCGCATCACACACAAATTCCCACCTTAGGGGTTAGGAGCAGCGTTAGCTTTTTATTTTATTTATTTATTTATTAACAGTTTCTTATATAGCGCAGCAAATTCCGTTGCGCTTTACAATTTGAAATAACAATTATATAACAAACTGGGTAATAACAAACAGTCATAGAGGTAGGAAGGCCCTGCTCGCAAGCTTACAATCTATAGGGAAAGAGTCATACGATCATAACCCAGAACATGGACACCAAGAGGATGTTTATGCAATTATGAACACACGCAGACAAACACACACACACACACACACACACACACACACACACATATATATATAGATACATAAACACACACATATACACACACACACATATATGTATATACACACACACACACACTAGCTGTTCTACCCATTCTTCGCACGGGAGTTTCTGATTTTCGCAGTTGTAAATATAAATAAGTGTTAAAAATTTAAAATCTATAGAGATGTAAATTTGAGACGTCTTAATGAAAGTAAATATTAATCCATGGTTCTTGGCGTTACCCGAACAGCAGCCGTAGCAAATACGTTAAAAAGTGACAGGACCATTTTTGTAGTTTATTACATTCTACACACTGGAGGTTCAATCCAAATTTTGATCCGATTGTCTGTTTGGGCGTTATCGTTCACGCAACACAAGCTACGCATTGGTAATGACGTCATTATGTCAACCCTCTGTTCATAACCTTAGGTTTCTTAAAATCGTAATTACATAGTTTTCCCACCTGCAGAATACCTATGTTACATTTCAGCTTCCTAACATATCGGGTAGTAAGAGAATTAGTGATGAGTGAGTGAGTGAGTGAGTGAGTGAGTGAGTGAGTGAGTGAGTGAGTGAGTAAGGGCGTCTGCATTTATATATATAAATATACACTGCTCAAAAAAATTAAAGGGAACACTTAAACAACACAATGTAACTCCAAGTAAATCACATTTCTGTGAAATCAAACTGTCCACTTAGGGAGCAACACTGATTGACAATCAATTTCACATGCTGTTGTGCAAATGGAATAGACAACAGATGGAAATTATAGGCAATTAGAAAGACACCCCCAATAAAGGAGTTGTTCTGCAGGTGGTGACCACAGACCACTTCTCAGCTCCTATGCTTTCTGGCTGATGTTTTGGTCACTTTTGAAAGCTGGCGGTGCTTTCACTCTAGTAGTAGCATGAGACGGAGTCTACAAACCACACAAGTGGCTCAGGTAGTGCAGCTCATCCAGGATGGCACATCAATGCGAGCTGTGGCAAGAAGGTTTGCTGTGTCTGTCAGCGTAGTGTCCAGAGCATGGAGGCGCTACCAGGAGACAGGCCAGTACATCAGGAGACGTGGAGGAGGCCATAGGAGGGCAACAACCCAGCAGCAGGACCGCTACCTCCGCCTTTGTGCAAGGAGGAACAGGAGGAGCACTGCCAGAGCCCTACAAAATGACCTCCAGCAAGCCACAAATGTGCATGTGTCTACTGAAACGATCAGAAACAGACTCCATGAGGGTGGTATGAGGGCCCGATGTCCCCAGGTGGGGGTTGTGCTTACAGCCCAACACCGTGCAGGACGTTTGGCATTTGCCAGAGAACACCAAGATTGGCAAATTCGCCACTGGCGCCCTGTGCTCTTCACAGATGAAAGCAGGTTCTCACTGAGCACATGTGACAGACGTGACAGAGTCTGGAGATGCCAAGGAGACCGTTCTGCTGCCTGCAACATCCTCCAGCATGACCGGTTTGGCAGTGGGTCAGTAATCGTGTGGGGTGGCATTTCTTTTGGGGGCCGCACAGCCCTCCACGTGCTCGCCAGAGGTAGCCTGACTGCCATTAGGTACCGAGATGAGATCCTCAGACCCCTTGTGAGACCATATGCTGGTGCGGTTGGCCCTGGGTTCCTCCTAATGCAAGACAATGCTAGACCTCATGTGGCTGGAGTGTGTCAGTAGTTCCTGCAAGACGAAGGCATTGATGCTATGGACTGGCCCGCCCGTTCCCCAGACCTAAATCCAATTGAGCACATCTAGGACATCACGTCTCGCTCCATCCACCAATGCCACGTTACACCACAGACTGTCCAGGAGTTGGCAGATGCTTTAGTCCAGGTCTGGGAGGAGATCCCTCAGGTGACAATCCACCACCTCATCAGGAGCATGGCCAGGCGTTGTAGGGAGGTCATACAGGCACGTGGAGGCCACACACACTACTGAGCCTCATTTTGACTTGTTTTAAGGACATTACATCAAAGTTGGATCAGCCCGTAGTGTGTTTTTCCACTTTAATTTTGAAGGTGACTCCAAATCCAGACCTCCATGGGTTAATAAGCTTGATTTCCATTGATAATTTTTGTGTGATTTTGTTGTCAGCACATTCAACTATGTAAAGAACAAAGTATTTAATAAGAATATTACATTCATTCAGATCTAGGATGTGTTATTTTAGTGTTCCCTTTATTTTTTTGAGCAGTGTATATATATATATATATATATATATACTTCAATGCTTTTAACCATTACTCTGATAGGGCCATATACATCGCGCTTGTGGATCACTGGGTTGTTTTAACTAGGGTTCAGTGATGCGAGCAGCACAGCACATGGAGTAGCTAAGTTTTGGAATCATCCATTTTTTTGCCTGCATCGAGGAATATTGTTTGCAGGGGGGTTGACTTTTTGCATGTGGGGATGGCAGGTACCTTTGTAGCCACATTATATAATTAATAGGAAAGGCTTGGTATGTGCATATGGTTATAGATGTATTAACCTAGTAATGTTTTCTACATATACATTTTAAGTACCAGCCCCTCGGTTTTGAATTATAAGCAATAATGTAACGGGTATTCCAACATTTGCATATTTTTAGCATGTTGTCAATATATAGAGGGACATCGTTAATGTCTATTGCCGGTGTGACTGTTACCTAGCAACGCTGACTAGGTAGTGTACCACACAGAGGAAGTGATGCGGTCCGGGCAGGAAGCACGATGCGCTTCATAGCCCGTGCGTGCGTCCCACCGGGTCCATACGACTAGATACAGGAAGTGACGCGAACTGGACCGGAAGTTGGATGCATTCCAGGATTCCGGCGTGCGTTCCACCGGCTGACTTTAGGTGTTTTAACATGTAATAAGATGCTATTTTGAGCTGCCTTTGGGGTTTTGGACACATGCGGAGATCTGTGTTGGCTTGCTCCTAATGTGCTGTGCTGTTTGTATCTTTAATCTAATATGCTGACAATTTTTGGAGTTAATTAGTGATTGAGGGGGTGGGACCAGTGTGATGGTATATATGGCCCATGCATTTAGATCAGTGCAAGGGAGATGGCATTTGGTAATCTGGTCTTGAAAAAGGCTCTGTGGTGAGCCGAAACGTTGACCATGACCTTGTGAGTATTTGCTGGTGACATTAAAGGCTCGTTTTGTACTTTTGAAGAAGTCTGGTGAGTGCATCCTTAGTTCTTGAAGATATATATATATATATATATATATATACAGATAGATAGATAGATAGATAGATAGATAGATAGATAGATAGATAGATAGATAGAGGTATTTATGTATATAGTCAGATTGCTTAGAAATTAAGCATACATCTCTCCGTGTGTACCCATACCTCCCAACTGCCCCGATTTTGACGGGACAGTCCAGTTTTTCACTGTCTGTCCCGCTGTCCCACATGCAGGTCGCAGTGTCCCGTGGTGGTGGTGGGGTGGGGGGGGGGGGCGGCAGTTGGGAGATCCTCCCTGTCACTCACTGCTCTGAGCAGAGCAGCAGTGTATAGACGCTGTGTGCATGGGCACAGCGTCTATTCCCGGCAGAGAGAGACAGGGGGCATGACCAGCAGCTCTCTCAGTGCTCTTCATGCCCCCATAATGACGAAAATGGGGGCTTGGCTTGCAATCGCGGCACTTGCCGTGAGGCCACACCCCCTTTCCAATAGTCCACGCCCCCTGGTTTTGGGCACGCAATGATGTACCTCCCTGGCTCAGCGCAAAGTTGGGAGGTACAGTATGTGTTCCCCCCTTTACACATTAAACAACAAGGCTGTGGCCTGCACATGTGCAGACCACAGCAGCTCAGAGGTTGCACCTCCCTACAGACTCTGGGTCCTAGTGCCCAGAATGTAAGCAGCGTAGGAGACAGCGCAGATTTCTGCTTTCCCAACACTTCCTTCGTCACATAGAATATGATATTGAAAGCGGGTTTTCGCAATGTTTTTTTAGTTTTGTTAAGCAAGTGCAAAACGGGGAATTATTTTTTATCTTGATTTCAGCTAGAACTCTGCCTACGGCTGAAAATACACTCTCATGTCGGCTTTTTTTAGGTATAACTTACACCCATCCTCTTTGTGTGGATGATAACTGGAGATTACCGCTAAAGGTTATAGTTCTCTCTGCACCTGCACTCATGCAGAACCTTCAGCCGGCACATTGTCTCCTGCTCTCATTATCCTCCTCGTGTCTATGGCTTTGTTCACAAGCACCTCATCCTGCCGCCGCGTTCCCCCTCACTGTCTCCGCTCTATTCTTAGATGCCTGCACTGAGCAGGAGGGAGAGTGTCTATTTTTGTGAGATGATTTTCTACACCTGGGTTATTTTTATACTGTAGACTCTCTGCACGCTCACCTGAAAAGACTCAGACAGTGTGGGCTGCAGCAACGCTTGCCACCGCCGCACGCACGCACGCACGCACGCACACCACTACACCACCATGTGCAAAAGGCACACAACAGCTGCTTCTACTGACCACAGCTACTACTGACCACTGCTACAACTCTTAAGAGGCCTATAAATTAAAATTGGCAGATATTTCCCAAAAACTAACATCATAGCTATTAGCGTTTAGTTGGGACTATATATCTTTACAGACTTTTCTCTTAGAAGCTACAGGTGCCAAATACAGATAACACCCCTAGAGGTGCCAGATACAGATAACCCCCCCAGGGCCGCAGTAGTGCTTACCGCCGCTGCTGCTGCCTGTCTTGTATGAGCCGGGGAAGAGAGCGCAGAGCACTGTGCGTCTGTTCTAACTCCTGCTCCTCACTGAACGAAGCCCTCCTGCGGCGGTGGCCATTTGAAACATGGCGCCGGCCGTCAGCCTATCAAAGTTTGCGGTCTGGCAGCCAATCGAGAGCTGCCGCGGCCGGTCCGCGAGCTCTGATTGGCTGGCGGCAGGCACTAAATTCAGAATATCCCTGAGCTCAGGGAAAATCGATCGACACGTGAGATGGGGGCCGGACATTAGGGGGTGCCTGTGGACACCAGGAACCCCCCATTCACACGCCTATGGGTACAATACAGACATCTTCCCCTCACACACTGCTACACTATGACATGTATACACAGCACAGGTACAGTACAGACATCTCACACACTACTACACAATGACATGTACACACATGACAGGTACAGTACACACATCTCACCTCACACACTGCTACACTATGACATGTATACACAGCACAGGTACAGTACAGACATCTCCTCACACACTACTACACAATGACATGTACACACAGCACAGATACAGTACACACATCTCCCCCTCACACACTACTACACCATGACATGTACACACAGCACAGGAACAGTACACACATCTCCTCACACACTACTACACCATGACATGTACACACAGTACAGGTACAGTACACACATCTCCCCCTCACACACTACTACACCATGACATGTACACACAGCACAGGTACAGTGCACACATCTCCCCTCACACACTACTACACAATGACATGTACACACAGCACAGATACAGTACACACATCTCCCCCTCACACACTACTACACCATGACATGTACACACATCTCCCCTCACACACTACTACACCATGGCATGTACACACAGCCCAGGTACAGTACATACATCTCCCCTCACATACTAATACACCATGACATGTACACACAGCCCAGGTACAGTACAGACATCTCCCCCTCATACACTACTACATCATGACATGTATACACAGCACAGGTACAGTACACACATCCCCCTCACACACTACTACACCATGACATGTATACACAGCACAGGTACAGTACACACATCTCCCCCTCACACACTACTACACCATGACATGTACACACGGCACAGGTACAGTACACACATCTCCCCTCACACACTAATACACCATGACATGTATACACAGCACAGGCACAGTACACACATCTCCCCTCACACACTACTACACCATGACATGTACACACAGCACAGGTACAGTACACACATCTCCACCTCACACACTACTACACCATGACATGTACACACGGCACAGGTACAGTACACACATCTCCCCTCACACACTACTACACCATGACATGTACACACAGCACAGGTACAGTACACACATCTCCCCTCACACACTACTACACCATGACATGTACACACATCACAGGTACAGTACACACATCTCCCCCTCACACACTTATACACCATGACATGTACACACGGCACAGGTACAGTACACACATCTCCCCTCACACACTACTACACCATGACATGTACACACATCACAGGTACAGTACACACATCTCCCCCTCACACACTTATACACCATGACATGTACACACAGCACAGGTACAGTACACACATCTCCCCCTCACACACTACTACACCATGACATGTACACACAGCACAGGCACAGTACACACATCTCCCCTCACACACTACTACACCATGACATGTACACACAGCACAGGTACAGTACACACATCTCCTCCTCACACACTACTACACCATGACATGTATACACAGCACAGGTACAGTACACACATCTCCCCCTCACACACTACTACACCATGACATGTACACACAGCACAGGTACAGTACACACATCTCACACACTACTACACCATGACATGTACACACAGTACAGGTACAGTACACACATCTCCCCTCACACACTACTACACCATGACATGTATACACAGCCCAGGTACAGTACATTCATCTCCCCTCATACAACTGCACAGGACTATGATGTATTCTCTGCAGTGCATAGCCAATATTTATCTGGTACATTATCATGCATACACTAGCAGTATTTATATACAGTATTTATCAAGGGGCCCAGCTCATGGAGACCAATATAGTGGCTGGTCACACTCCCTCTGGATACTGGCCACACCCCTAAACATGGGCCCCTCCCACTGCATTCCCCGGTGGGCCCTTCATGCCCCAGTCCTACTCTGAGTATAGACATCTCCCCCTCACACACTACTACACCATGACATGTATACACAGCACAGGCACAGTACACATATCTCCCCTCATACACTACTACACCATAACATGTATACACAGCACAGGTACAGTACAAACATCTCCCCTCAGACACTAAAACACCATGTCATGTATACACAGCACAGGTACAGTACACACATCTTCCCTCACACACTACTACACCATGACATGTATACACAGCACAGGTACAGTACACACATCTCCCTCTCACACTACACGTACAAACATCTCACACACTATTACACCATGGCATGTATACTCACCACAGGTACTGTACAGACATCTCCTCCTCACATTCTACTACACCATGACATGTATACACAGCATAGGTACAGTACAGACATCTCCCCTCACACACTACTACACCATGACATGTACACACAGTGCAAGCACAGTACAGAAATCTCACTACTACACCATGGCATATATACTCACCACAGGTACAGTACAGACACCTCACATAGTACTACATCATGACATGTATACACAGTACGGGTACAGTACACACATCTCCCCTCACACACTACTACACCATAACATGTATACACAGCAGCACAGGTACAGTGCAAACATCTCACAAACTACTACACTATGGCATGTATACTCACAAGTACTGTACAGACATCTTCTCCTCACACACTACTACACCATGATATGTATGCACAGTGCAGTTACAGTACACACATCTCACTATTACACCATGGCATGTATACTCACCACAGGTACAGTACAGACACCTTCTCACATACTACTACATCATGACATGTATACACAGTACGGGTACAGTACAGACATCTCCCTCTCACACACTACTACACCATGACATGTATACAAAGCACAGGTACAGTACACACATCTCCCCTCACACACTACTACACCATAACATGTATACACAGCAGCACAGGTACAGTGCAAACATCTCACAAACTACTACACTATGGCATGTATACTCACAAGTACTGTACAGACATCTTCTCCTCACACACTACTACACCATGATATGTATGCACAGTGCAGTTACAGTACAGAAATCTCACTATTACACCATGGCATGTATACTCACCACAGGTACAGTACAGACACCTTCTCACATACTACTACATCATGACATGTATACACAGCACAGGTACAGTACAGACATATCTTCCTCACACACTACTACACAATGACATGTATACACAGCACAGGTACAGTACAGACATATACTCAGACACTGCTACACCATGACATATATACACAGCACAGGTACAGTACAGACATCTCCTCCTCACACACTACTACACCATGATATGTATACATAGTGCAGGTACAGTACAGACATCTCACTACTACACCATGGAATGCATACTCACCACAGGTACAGTACAGACACCTCCTTACATACTACACCATGACATATATACACAGTATAGGTACTATAGGTACAGCACACACATCTCCCCCTCAAACACTACTACACATTGACATGTGTATACACAGCACAGGCACAGTACACACATCTTCCCCTCACACACTACTACACCATGAGATTTATACATAGCACAGGTACAGTACAGCCATCTCCCCCTCACACACTACTACACCATGACATGTACACACAGCACAGGTACAGTACAGCCATCTCCCCCTCACACACTACTACACCATGACATGTACACACAGCACAGGTACAGTACACACATCTTACCCTCACACAACTACACTATGACATGTATAGACAGCACAGGTACAGTACAGATATCTTCCCCTCACACACTATTACATCATGACATGTACACACAGTACAGATACAGTACATACATCTCCCCTCATATAACTACATAATGACATGTATATAAAGCACAGGTACAGTACACACATCTCCTCCTCACTCAACTAAAACAGGCTATGTGCACACAGTACATGTACAGTACATACATCTCCCCTCACACATCTACACTATGACATGTATACACAGCACATGTACTGTACAGACATCTCCCCCTCACACACTACTACACCATGACATGTACACACATTACAGGTACAGTGCACACATCTCCTCACACACTGCTACACCATGATAAGTATACACAGCACATGTACAGTACAGACATCTCCCCCTCACACACTATTACACCATCACATGTATATACAGCACAGGTACAGTACACACATCTCCCCATCACACATTACTACACCATGACATGTACACACAGCACAGGTACAGTACACACATCTCCCTCTTACACAACTACACTATGACATGTATAGACAGCACAGGTACAGTACAGACATCTTTCTCTCACACATTACTACACCATGACATGTACACACAGTACAGATACAGTACACACATCTCCCCCTCACACACTACTACACCATGACATGTATACACAGCACAGATACAGTACATATATCTCCCCTCATACAACTACACCATGACATACATACACAGCGCAGGTACAGTACACACATTTCCCCCTCACACAACTACACAATGACATGTACACACAGTACATGTACAGTACATACATCTCCCCTCACACAACTACACTATGACGTGTACACAGAGCACAGGTACAATACAGACATCGTTCCCTCACACACTGCTGCACCATGACATGTATACACAGCACAGGTACAGCACACACATCTCCACCTCACACACTACTAAACCATGACATGTATACACAGTACGGGTACAGTACAGACAGCTCCCTCTCACACACTACTACACCATGACATGTATACACAGCACAGGTACAGTACACACATCTCCCCCTCACACACTACTACACCATAACATGTATACACATCAGCACAGGTACAGTACAAATATCTCACAAACTACTACACCATACTCACCACATATACAGTACAGATATCTTCTCCTCACACACAGTACTACTAAAGCATGACATGTATACACAGCATATGTACAGTACATACATCTACCCTTATACACTACCACACCATGACATGTATACACAGTACAGGAACAGTACAGACATATCCTCCTCACACACTCCTACACCATGACATGTATACACAGTACAGGTACAGTAAAGTTATGTCCTCCACACACACTACTACACCATGACATGTACACAGCTCAGGTACAGTATACACATCTCACACACTACTACACCATGACATGTATACACAGAGTACACACATCTACTCACACTACTACACCATGACATGTACACACAGCGCAGGTACAGTACACACATTTCCCCCTCACACAATACTACACCATGACATGTACACACAGCACAGGTACAGTACACACATCTCCCTTCACACACTACTGCACCATGACATGCACACACAGCACATCTATAGTACACACATCTCCCTCTCACACACTACTACACCATGACATGTGCACACAGCACAGGTACAGTACACACATCTCCCTTCACACACTACTGCACCATGACATGCACACACAGCACAAGTACAGTACACACATCTCCTCACACACTACTACACCATGACATGTACACACAGCACAGGCACAGCACACACATCTCCATCTCACACACTACTACACCATGACATGTACACACAGCACAGGTACAGTACACATATCTTCCCTCACACACTGCTACACCATGGCATGTACACACAGCACAGGAACAGTACAGACATCTCCTCACACACTACTACACCATGACTTGTACAATCAGCACAGGTACAGTACACACATCTCCCCCTCACACACTACTACACCATGACATGTACACACAGCACAGGTACAGTACACACATCTCCCCTCACACACTACTACACCATGACATGTATACAGAACACAGCTCGAATACAGACATCTCCCCATCACACATTACTACACCATGACATGTATACACAGCACAGGTACAGTACACACATCTCCACCTCACACACTACTATATTATGACATGTACACACAGCCCAGGTACAGTACAGACATCTCCCCCTCACACACTACTATATTATGACATGTACACACAGCCCAGGTACAGTACAGACATCTCCCCCTCACACACTACTATATTATGACATGTATACACAGCACAGGTACAGTACAGACATCTCCCCTCACACACTACTACACCATGACATGTACACACAGCACAGGTACAGTACACACATCTCCTGTCACACACTACTACACCATGACATGTACACACAGCACAGGTACAGTACACACATCTCCCCCTCACACACTACTACACCATGACATGTACACACAGCACAGGTACAGTACAGACATCTCCCCCTCACACACTACTACACCATGACATGTATACACAGCCCAGGTACAGTACAGACATCTCCCCCTCACACACTACTATATTATGACATGTACACACAGCACAGGTATAGTACAGACATCTCCCCTCACACACTCCTACACCATGACATGTACACACAGCAAAGGTACAGTACAGACATCTCCCCTCACACACTACTACACCATGACATGTATACAGAACACAGCTACAATACAGACATCTCCCCATCACACATTACTACACCATGACATGTACACACAGCACAAGTACAGTACACACATCTCTCCTCACACACTAGTACTCCATGCCATGTACACACAGCACAAGTACAGTACACACATCTTCCCTCATTCACTACTACACCTCAACATGTACACACAGCACAGGTACAGTACAGACATCTCCCCCTCACACACTACTACACCATGACATGTACACACAGCACAGGTACGGTACACACATCTCCTGTCACACACTACTACACCATGACATGTATACACAGCACAGGTACAGTACAGACATCTCCCCCTCACACACTACTATATTATGACATGTACACACAGCCCAGGTACAGTACAGACATCTCCCCCTCACACACTACTATATTATGACATGTATAGTATACACTAGAGATGAGCGGGTTCGGTTCCTCGGAATCCGAACCCGCCCGAACTTCAGCTTTTTTTACACGGATCCGAGTGACTCGGATCTTCCCGCCTTGCTCGGTTAACCCGAGCGCGCCCGAACGTCATCATGACGCTGTCGGATTCTCGCGAGGCTCGGATTCTATCGCGAGACTCGGATTCTATATAAGGAGCCGCGCGTCGCCGCCATTTTCACACGTGCATTGAGATTGATAGGGAGAGGACGTGGCTGGCGTCCTCTCCATTTAGATTAGAAGAGAGAGAGTGAGATTGAGACAGAGACACTTGATTTACTGGAGCTTAGGAGTACTAGAGAGTGCAGAGTTTACTAGTGACTGACCACTGACCAGTGACCACCAGTGCAGTTTTATTTAATATAATCCGTTCTCTGCCTGAAAAAAACGATACACAGTGACTCAGTCACATACCATATCTGTGCTCAGCCCAGTGTGCTGCATCATCTATGTATAATATCTGACTGTGCTCACACAGCTTAATTGTGGAGGAGACTGGGGAGCAGTTATAGGTTATAGCAGGAGCCAGGAGTACATATTATTAAAATTAAACAGTGCACACTTTTGCTGCAGGAGTGCCACTGCCAGTGTGACTGACCAGTGACCTGACCACACTGACCACCAGTATAGTATACTATATTGTGATTGCCTGAAAAAGTTAAACACTCGTCGTGTGACTTGTGTGGTGTTTTTTTATTCTATAAAAAACTCATTCTGCTGACAGACAGTGTCCAGCAGGTCCGTCATTATATAATATATACCTGTCCGGCTGCAGTAGTGATATATATATATTTTTTATATCATTATTTATCATCCAGTCGCAGCAGACACAGTACGGTAGTTCACGGCTGTAGCTACCTCTGTGTCGGCACTCGGCAGTCCATCCATAATTGTATACCACCTACCCGTGGTTTTTTTCTTCTTTCTTCTTTATACATACTACATCTCATTATCATCCAGTCTATATTAGCAGCAGACACAGTACAGTACGGTAGTCCACGGCTGTAGCTACCTCTGTGTCGGCACTCGGCAGTCCATCCATAATTGTATACCACCTACCCGTGGTTTTTTTCTTCTTCTTTATACATACTACATCTCATTATCATCCAGTCTATATTAGCAGCAGACACAGTACAGTACGGTAGTCCACGGCTGTAGCTACCTCTGTGTCGGCACTCGGCAGTCCATCCATAATTGTATACCACCTACCCGTGGTTTTTTTTTCTTTCTTCTTTATACATACTACATCTCATTATCAACCAGTCTATATTAGCAGCAGACACAGTACAGTACGGTAGTCCACGGCTGTAGCTACCTCTGTGTCGGCACTCGGCAGTCCGTCCATAATTGTATACCACCTACCCGTGTTTTTTTTTTCTGTCTTCTTTATACATACTACATCTCATTATCATCCAGTCTATATTAGCAGCAGACACAGTACAGTACGGTAGTCCACGGCTGTAGCTACCTCTGTGTCGGCACTCGGCAGTCCATCCATAATTGTATACCACCTACCCGTGGTTTTTTTTTCTTTCTTCTTTATACATACTACATCTCATTATCATCCAGTCTATATTAGCAGCAGACACAGTACAGTACGGTAGTCCACGGCTGTAGCTACCTCTGTGTCGGCACTCGGCAGTCCGTCCATAATTGTATACCACCTACCCGTGGTTTTTTTTTCTTTCTTCTTTATACATACATACTACATCTCATTATCAACCAGTCTATATTAGCAGCAGACACAGTACAGTACGGTAGTCCACGGCTGTACCTACCTCTGTGTCGGCACTCGGCAGTCCATCCATAATTGTATACCACCTACCCGTGGTTTTTTTTCTTCTTTATACATACTACATCTCATTATCATCCAGTCTATATTAGCAGCAGACACAGTACAGTACGGTAGTCCACGGCTGTAGCTCCCCTCTGTGTCGGCACTCGGCAGTCCATCCATAATTGTATACCACCTACCCGTGGTTTTTTTTTTTCTTCTTTATACATACTACATCTCATTATCATCCAGTCTATATTAGCAGCAGACACAGTACAGTACGGTAGTCCACGGCTGTAGCTACCTCTGTGTCGGCACTCGGCAGTCCATCCATAATTGTATACTAGTATCCATCCATCTCCATTGTTTACCTGAGGTGCCTTTTAGTTGTGCCTATTAAAATATGGAGAACAAAAATGTTGAGGTTCCAAAATTAGGGAAAGATCAAGATCCACTTCCACCTCGTGCTGAAGCTGCTGCCACTAGTCATGGCCGAGACGATGAAATGCCAGCAACGTCGTCTGCCAAGGCCAATGCCCAATGTCATAGTACAGAGCATGTCAAATCCAAAACACCAAATATCAGTAAAAAAAGGACTCCAAAACCTAAAATAAAATTGTCGGAGGAGAAGCGTAAACTTGCCAATATGCCATTTACCACACGGAGTGGCAAGGAACGGCTGAGGCCCTGGCCTATGTTCATGGCTAGTGGTTCAGGTTCACATGAGGATGGAAGCACTCAGCCTCTCGCTAGAAAAATGAAAAGACTCAAGCTGGAAAAAGCACAGCAAAGAACTGTGCGTTCTTCGAAATCCCAAATCCACAAGGAGAGTCCAATTGTGTCGGTTGCGATGCCTGACCTTCCCAACACTGGACGTGAAGAGCATGCGCCTTCCACCATTTGCACGCCCCCTGCAAGTGCTGGAAGGAGCACCCGCAGTCCAGTTCCTGATAGTCAGATTGAAGATGTCAGTGTTGAAGTACACCAGGATGAGGAGGATATGGGTGTTGCTGGCGCTGGGGAGGAAATTGACCAGGAGGATTCTGATGGTGAGGTGGTTTGTTTAAGTCAGGCACCCGGGGAGACACCTGTTGTCCGTGGGAGGAATATGGCCGTTGACATGCCTGGTGAAAATACCAAAAAAATCAGCTCTTCGGTGTGGAAGTATTTCACCAGAAATGCGGACAACATTTGTCAAGCCGTGTGTTCCCTTTGTCAAGCTGTAATAAGTAGGGGTAAGGACGTTAACCACCTCGGAACATCCTCCCTTATACGTCACCTGCAGCGCATTCATAATAAGTCAGTGACAAGTTCAAAAACTTTGGCCGACAGCGGAAGCAGTCCACTGACCAGTAAATCCCTTCCTCTTGTAACCAAGCTCACGCAAACCACCCCACCAACTCCCTCAGTGTCAATTTCCTCCTTCCCCAGGAATGCCAATAGTCCTGCAGGCCATGTCACTGGCAATTCTGATGATTCCTCTCCTGCCTGGGATTCCTCCGATGCATCCTTGCGTGTAACGCCTACTGCTGCTGGCGCTGCTGTTGTTGCTGCTGGGAGTCGATGGTCATCCCAGAGGGGAAGTCGTAAGCCCACTTGTACTACTTCCAGTAAGCAATTGACTGTTCAACAGTCCTTTGCGAGGAAGATGAAATATCACAGCAGTCATCCTGCTGCAAAGCGGATAACTGAGGCCTTGACAACTATGTTGGTGTTAGACGTGCGTCCGGTATCCGCCGTTAGTTCACAGGGAACTAGACAATTTATTGAGGCAGTGTGCCCCCGTTACCAAATACCATCTAGGTTCCACTTCTCTAGGCAGGCGATACCGAGAATGTACACGGACGTCAGAAAAAGACTCACCAGTGTCCTAAAAAATGCAGTTGTACCCAATGTCCACTTAACCACGGACATGTGGACAAGTGGAGCAGGGCAGGGTCAGGACTATATGACTGTGACAGCCCACTGGGTAGATGTATGGACTCCCGCCGCAAGAACAGCAGCGGCGGCACCAGTAGCAGCATCTCGCAAACGCCAACTCTTTCCTAGGCAGGCTACGCTTTGTATCACCGGTTTCCAGAATACGCACACAGCTGAAAACCTCTTACGGCAACTGAGGAAGATCATCGCGGAATGGCTTACCCCAATTAGACTCTCCTGTGGATTTGTGGCATCGGACAACGCCAGCAATATTGTGTGTGCATTAAATATGGGCAAATTCCAGCACGTCCCATGTTTTGCACATACCTTGAATTTGGTGGTGCAGAATTTTTTAAAAAACGACAGGGGCGTGCAAGAGATGCTGTCGGTGGCCAGAAGAATTGCGGGACACTTTCGGCGTACAGGCACCACGTACAGAAGACTGGAGCACCACCAAAAACTACTGAACCTGCCCTGCCATCATCTGAAGCAAGAAGTGGTAACGAGGTGGAATTCAACCCTCTATATGCTTCAGAGGTTGGAGGAGCAGCAAAAGGCCATTCAAGCCTATACAATTGAGCACGATATAGGAGGTGGAATGCACCTGTCTCAAGCGCAGTGGAGAATGATTTCAACGTTGTGCAAGGTTCTGATGCCCTTTGAACTTGCCACACGTGAAGTCAGTTCAGACACTGCCAGCCTGAGTCAGGTCATTCCCCTCATCAGGCTTTTGCAGAAGAAGCTGGTGACATTGAAGGAGGAGCTAACACGGAGCGATTCCGCTAGGCATGTGGGACTTGTGGATGGAGCCCTTAATTCGCTTAACAAGGATTCACGGGTGGTCAATCTGTTGAAATCAGAGCACTACATTTTGGCCACCATGCTCGATCCTAGATTTAAAGCCTACCTTGGATCTCTCTTTCCGGCAGACACAAGTCTGCTGGGGTTGAAAGACCTGCTGGTGAGAAAATTGTCAAGTCAAGCGGAACGCGACCTGTCAACATCTCCTCCTTCACATTCTCCCGCAACTGGGGGTGCGAGGAAAAGGCTCAGAATTCCGAGCCCACCCGCTGGCGGTGATGCAGGGCAGTCTGGAGCGACTGCTGATGCTGACATCTGGTCCGGACTGAAGGACCTGACAACGATTACGGACATGTCGTCTACTGTCACTGCATATGATTCTCTCAACATTGAAAGAATGGTGGAGGATTATATGAGTGACCGCATCCAAGTAGGCACGTCACACAGTCCGTACTTATACTGGCAGGAAAAAGAGGCAATTTGGAGGCCCTTGCACAAACTGGCTTTATTCTACCTAAGTTGCCCTCCCACAAGTGTGTACTCCGAAAGAGTGTTTAGTGCCGCCGCTCACCTTGTCAGCAATCGGCGTACGAGGTTACATCCAGAAAATGTGGAGAAGATGATGTTCATTAAAATGAATTATAATCAATTCCTCCGCGGAGACATTGACCAGCAGCAATTGCCTCCACAAAGTACACAGGAAGCTGAGATGGTGGATTCCAGTGGGGACGAATTGATAATCTGTGAGGAGGGGGATGTACACGGTGATATATCGGAGGATGATGATGAGGTGGACATCTTGCCTCTGTAGAGCCAGTTTGTGCAAGGAGAGATTAATTGCTTCTTTTTTGGGGGGGGTCCAAACCAACCCGTCATATCAGTCACAGTCGTGTGGCAGACCCTGTCACTGAAATGATGGGTTGGTTAAAGTGTGCATGTCCTGTTTTGTTTATACAACATAAGGGTGGGTGGGAGGGCCCAAGGACAATTCCATCTTGCACCTCTTTTTTCTTTTATTTTTCTTTGCGTCATGTGCTGTTTGGGGAGGGTTTTTTGGAAGGGCCATCCTGCGTGACACTGCAGTGCCACTCCTAGATGGGCCCGGTGTTTGTGTCGGCCACTAGGGTCGCTTATCTTACTCACACAGTCAGCTACCTCATTGCGCCTCTTTTTTTCTTTGCGTCATGTGCTGTTTGGGGAGGGTTTTTTGGAAGGGACATCCTGCGTGACACTGCAGTGCCACTCCTAGATGGGCCCGGTGTTTGTGTCGGCCACTAGGGTCGCTTATCTTACTCACACAGTCAGCTACCTCATTGCGCCTCTTTTTTTCTTTGCGTCATGTGCTGTTTGGGGAGGGTTTTTTGGAAGGGACATCCTGCGTGACACTGCAGTGCCACTCCTAGATGGGCCCGGTGTTTGTGTCGGCCACTAGGGTCGCTTATCTTACTCACACAGCTACCTCATTGCGCCTCTTTTTTTCTTTGCGTCATGTGCTGTTTGGGGAGGGTTTTTTGGAAGGGACATCCTGCGTGACACTGCAGTGCCACTCCTAGATGGGCCCGGTGTTTGTGTCGGCCACTAGGGTCGCTTATCTTACTCACACAGCGACCTCGGTGCAAATTTTAGGACTAAAAATAATATTGTGAGGTGTGAGGTATTCAGAATAGACTGAAAATGAGTGGAAATTATGGTTTTTGAGGTTAATAATACTTTGGGATCAAAATGACCCCCAAATTCTATGATTTAAGCTGTTTTTTAGGGTTTTTTGAAAAAAACACCCGAATCCAAAACACACCCGAATCCGACAAAAAAAATTCGGTGAGGTTTTGCCAAAACGCGGTCGAACCCAAAACACGGCCGCGGAACCGAACCCAAAACCAAAACACAAAACCCGAAAAATTTCCGGCGCTCATCTCTAGTATACACAGCACAGGTACAGTACAGACATCTCCCCTCACACACTACTACACCATGACATGTACACACAGCACAGGTACAGTACACACATCTCCTGTCACACACTACTACACCATGACATGTACACACAGCACAGGTACAGTACACACATCTCCCCCTCACACACTACTACACCATGACATGTACACACAGCACAGGTACAGTACAGACATCTCCCCCTCACACACTACTACACCATGACATGTATACACAGCCCAGGTACAGTACAGACATCTCCCCCTCACACACTACTATATTATGACATGTACACACAGCACAGGTATAGTACAGACGTCTCCCCTCACACACTCCTACACCATGACATGTACACACAGCAAAGGTACAGTACAGACATCTCCCCTCACACACTACTACACCATGACATGTATACAGAACACAGCTACAATACAGACATCTCCCCATCACACATTACTACACCATGACATGTACACACAGCACAAGTACAGTACACACATCTCAGTCTCCTCACACACTAGTACTCCATGCCATGTACACACAGCACAAGTACAGTACACACATCTTCCCTCATTCACTACTACACCTCAACATGTACACACGGCACAGGTACAGTACAGACATCTCCCCCTCACACACTACTACACCATGACATGTACACACAGCACAGGTACAGTACACACATCTCCTGTCACACACTACTACACCATAACATGTATACACAGCACAGGTACAGTACACACATCTCCACCTCACACACTACTATATTATGACATGTATACACAGCACAGGTACAGTACACACATCTCCCCCTCACACACTACTACACCATGACATGTACACACAGCACAGGTACAGTACAGACATCTCCCCCTCACACACTACTACACCATGACATGTACACACAGCACAGGTACAGTACACACATCTCCTGTCACACACTACTACACCATAACATGTATACACAGCACAGGTACAGTACACACATCTCCACCTCACACACTACTATATTATGACATGTATACACAGCACAGGTACAGTACACACATCTCCCCCTCACACACTACTACACCATGACATGTATACACAGCACAGGTACAGTACACACATCTCACCCCCCTCACACACTACTACACCATGACATGTACACACAGCATAGGTACAGTACACACATCTCCCCCTCACACACTACTACACCATGACATGTACACACAGCACAGGTACAGTACACACATCTCCCCCTCACACACTACTACACCATGACATGTACACACAGCACAGGTACAGTACACACATCTCCCCTCCCACACTACTACACCATGACATGTACACACAGCACAGGTACAGTACACACATCTCCCCCTCACAAAGTACTACACCATGACATGTACACACAGCACAGGTACAGTACAGACATCTCCCCCTCACACACTACTACACCATGACATGTACACACAGCACAGGTACAGTACAGACATCTCCCCTCACACACTACTACACCATGACATGTACACACAGCACAGGTACAGTACACACATCTCCCCTCACACACTACTACACCATGACATGTACACACAGCACAGGTACAGTACAGACATCTCCCCTCACACACTACTACACCATGACATGTACACACAGCACAGGTACAGTACACACATCTCCTGTCACACACTACTACACCATGACATGTACACACAGCACAGGTACAGTACACACATCTCCCCCTCACACACTACTACACCATGACATGTACACACAGCACAGGTACAGTACACACATCTCCTGTCACACACTACTACACCATAACATGTATACACAGCACAGGTACAGTACACACATCTCCACCTCACACACTACTATATTATGACATGTATACACAGCACAGGTACAGTACACACATCTCCCCCTCACACACTACTACACCATGACATGTATACACAGCACAGGTACAGTACACACATCTCACCCCCCTCACACACTACTACACCATGACATGTACACACAGCATAGGTACAGTACACACATCTCCCCCTCACACACTACTACACCATGACATGTACACACAGCACAGGTACAGTACACACATCTCCCCCTCACACACTACTACACCATGACATGTACACACAGCACAGGTACAGTACACACATCTCCCCTCCCACACTACTACACCATGACATGTACACACAGCACAGGTACAGTACACACATCTCCCCCTCACACAGTACTACACCATGACATGTACACACAGCACAGGAACAGTACAGACATCTCCCCCTCACACACTACTACACCATGACATGTACACACAGCACAGGTACAGTACAGACATCTCCCCTCACACACTACTACACCATGACATGTACACACAGCACAGGTACAGTACACACATCTCCCCTCACACACTACTACACCATGACATGTACACACAGCACAGGTACAGTACAGACATCTCCCCTCACACACTACTACACCATGACATGTACACACAGCACAGGTACAGTACACACATCTCCTGTCACACACTACTACACCATGACATGTACACACAGCACAGGTACAGTACACACATCTCCCCCTCACACACTACTACACCATGACATGTACACACAGCACAGGTACAGTACAGCCATCTCCCCTCACACACTACTACACCATGACATGTATACACAGCACAGGTACAGTACAGACATCTCCCCTCACACACTACTACACCATGACATGTACACACAGCACAGGTACAGTACACACATCTCCCCTCACACACTACTACTACACCATGACATGTACACACAGCACAGGTACAGTACAGCCATCTCCCCTCACACACTACTACACCATGACATGTATACACAGCACAGGTACAGTACAGACATCTCCCCTCACACACTACTACACCATGACATGTACACACAGCACAGGTACAGTACACACATCTCCCCCTCACACACTACTACTACACCATGACATGTACACACAGCACAGGTACAGTACACACATCACCCCTCACACACTACTACACCATGACATGTATACACAGCACAGGTACAGTACAGACATCTCCCCTCACACACTACTACACCATGACATGTACACACAGCACAGGTACAGTACATACATCTCCCCCTCACACACTACTACACCATGACATGTACACACAGCACAGGTACAGTACACACATCTCCCCTCACACACTACTACACCATGACATGTACACACAGCACAGGTACAGTACACACATCTCCCCTCACACACTACTACTACACCATGACATGTACACACAGCACAGGTACAGTACAGACATCTCCCCTCACACACTACTACACATACTTGCCTACTTTTGAAAAAGTATTTCAGGGAGATTGTGAAAGTAACAACTAAGAGCGCGGACGCATACTGCTACATCGGAGAGGCGCGTTATGAAAAGGTCTTACATCCAAATGTAAATGAGACCCAAACTTAGTAATATCTATTTGTTGAAGAAAAGGCACTGATATTTTGCAGGATTTGTTTGTGTATTGTGTTTTACAAGAAATTCCATATACTGTAAGTGGCCACAAGAAACCTTATTTAAAATTCATGTAGCCATAGGGATCATTGTGGCTTATAACCAATGCAGGGAAATGGCACTGATGACCCCATTTGAATGTATTTAACTGTGATTTCTTTTTCCCCCAAGAATGTAACAGTTGCATAATGGGGATAAGGTGTAATCAGGGAGATTGCTGGACTATTCAGGGAGTGAGGGAGATTGCTGCTATTTCAGGGAGTCTCCTGCAGAATGAGGGAGGGTAGGCAACTATGCTACTACACCATGACACGTATACATAGCACAGGTACAATACAGACATTTCCTCACACTACTACATCATGACATGTATACACAGCGCAGGTACAGTACACACATCTCCCCTCATACAGTACTACACCTCAACATGTGCACACAGCCCGTGTTAAGTACAGAACAGACATCACCCCCTCACACACTATCACACCACACTGGGGCATTGTTGAAGCCCCTGTAACAGCACAAACACAAAACAATTTGTTACCAGTGGCACCATCTTTATGGCGATGGTGCATGTGAAGAAGATAGCAAAGATGGGGACAGTGGCAAATCTGTGTATGCACCACACACTTTGCAACATCTGAAGTTCTGAACGCAGGACACGGTGAATAGTGGCATGGCATGTCGCTTTGGAAGCGTGCCCATGCTACCTGGGCATACCTTGTTTTTCCAAACTTCTGGGCTGACCGTTCCCACTAACACCACTCTAATGCCGCACTGATAAATGTAAGTGCAGTGGGTTGTGGCTGCTACGAGTCCTGGAGTTATTATGACCTCCCCATCTACGAGGGTGGCTCCCTCTTCCCTTACAGGCACCCACAGTATGGATGGACCACACAAGCCCAGCATCGAATGGTTGCCAGGCTTCCAACACTGATCAAATAAAGTAGCCACCGCAACCATTAGTGGTATAACCATTGATGGTTTTATCATTGAAGCTTTCAGAGCTTTGCGTGTGCACTGCGGACACCACTTCCGCATACGGAAGCAGCAAGCCATCGGGTGGGCATTGGAAACCTGCATCTCATGGCTGTCACACATTGAATTCCTGTAATTCAATGAAAATTACTTCTTCAACTGAATCGGGAACATCGATGGTTTCCAACCATCGGCTTAAGTGTCCATCCCTAGTAGTACTGTGGGCCTGAATCAGAAGTGGGTGCAAAGCCAATGTTTGCCCGGTTGTCTGATGTTTTTGCTACTGCACATATGTCAGAGTCACGCTGCGAATGTGCCCAAATAGTCACAAGTAACATCCACCCCTGAATCCAGTCCTTTCTGAGGCTGCTCTCAGTGCAGCGGAACGGTCACGTGGCACATGCATACTCACAATGACATGAATACAAGTCATGGTAAGTGGGCATGAATCACCGTCTGCTATATTTAGAACTGTTCTAACCTTACATACAGAAACAGATGAACCAGCATTGTGCTGAGTGGTATCTTATCACCTGCTCTCCTCCTCACGACACCTACCCACAGCAAAAGGACCATAGAAGCATAAACCAAACTTACCTGCTCTCCAGACCTCTCCTGAAGGGCCCACAGGGAAAGTCCTAGTCAGGGGCGGATTGGGAACAAAAAGCGGCCCTGGAAAATAATTGTACTAGTGGCCCCACTTGGGCAGCACCAGAGGTGTAAGGTCTAGCCATGGGCCATGGCAGCAGCTCCCTCCCCCCAAGACTTTCCAGTTAGTGGGGATGTCCAGCATCAAGGGGAAGTTAAAAGGAAATAAAATTAAATATTATGAGCACATTATATGATACACCTTTAGAATTTAGGAAACTATATAATTCTTTAGAAAGATATATTTTCTTGCTTATTACACCAACCGTATCCCAATCACTATTCACTCAATCTTATATGTCAGCCAAGCAGGCAGACAGAGCATACACTAGGTCATCTGCAATCACAGGCTAAGTGGCAAAGTCATTTTCATATATGCAAATTGTTTTGCATCTTATTCATTATGTCTATAAATAGGACCACATGTCCTCAAACAAAACAGGCGCCGCGGGTGCGTCGGCCCACCGAGAATCTTCCCTGTAGACCTTATGGCCAATCCGCCTCTGGTCCTAGTTGTAAGTGGGTGGGAGAGGGGACGGATGCAGTGCGATTATATCATAGTGGTGGCGCCCTCGCTGTCAAATTCCGCTATTCGCAGCATCACACAGCAGGAAGCTGGGCCACAATGGGGCCATTATCTACACATCTCGTCACCAAGTCATCACATTGTCCATTTCACTAGTGAGGTGAACGATGAGCGGGAGGATGGGCTTCTCACCCAGGAATCCAGGGTAACTCCCCCAAATTCCTAAGTTTCCTGGGCACTGGGCCATAACTAGGGGTGTGCGGCCGCACAGAGCGCAGGGCTTTGTTGGTAGCACTATTGCCGCCCTATGGTCCTTGCTTCTGGCTAGCAGGGTGCTACAGGCAGCCACCCTGCCATCTTTACAGCTGCCCGGTGTGGCTTGAAGACTCTCCAGGCACTACTTCAGTTCCAGGTGCCGGCAACCCAATGTCTCAACGTCATGCGCAAAGGGGGCAGCGGCAGCACAGGGCACTCAGAGCCCTTGTTACGGCGCTTCCTGAACATTATGGGACAGTATGGTATATGCATATATATCAAACCACCAAAAATAACAACTACACAAAATAGTCATTTGGACACAGCTGCTGTGCAACAATAGGTCAATGTCTGTAGGAAAAAGGCACCTCCTGCTGGCATCGGAGATCCAAGTGCTGCGTCCAAAGATGGGGCACTTCGTGTGATCTCACGTGACTCGTTCTGCACATGCGCAGTCCCACAAACATCGAACATGTGTGTAAACCATCGGGTTTACGTACATCTCTGAATCATACCCTCAGACTCCAAATGCCCCTGCATAACACTGAAGGCTGCTAAGCTAAGCTAACAGGTTTGTGTTACTGGGTTTTACTGCATTTAGTAATTTCTTGCCAGAGGAGAGGCATTTGGGAGGTATGCGGCTGCTGCACAGGCAGCAGCTGTGACTGCACTGCTGAGAGCCACACACCGGGCAGACAAGATGCCAGCCTCCCCCTGGCACACAGGGCCTGGTGTTACTAACATTCAGGAGAATTGGGAGAGAATATGAGATATCAGTGACAGGCAGTGAGAGAGCACTGATTCAAAGAACACATTATGACAGGAAATTCCATTGTCCTCTCTTCCTCTCCCGTTCCCTGCCTTTATACCTACGTCTTGTTCTGAGCCCCCTCCGGCGTCACCTCCATAGCCCCCCTCCTCTTTATCCTTCTTTATGTTCAGGTGGAGATGAAGGGGTTATATCGTGTGCCTGTTGAAGCACTCGCAGTTTCTCTATAGGGTGCCCAGTTTCTATGGCAACAGGGCCAGTAGGCCTCGGGCCTATATTCCAGGCCTAGCTAGACAGATGTCTGCAGAGGGATTGCAGGGGGTGGCTCCATAATGGAAGGCATTGCTGCATGAGAAGGGCCTGTGCGCACGTGCACTGAATTCATCTTAGGGTATATAGCAGGAAAGGGAAATGCAGGGCCCATAATATACACAGCGCACAGTGACTGACAAATACATTAATGACACATTATGGGGATGAGAGCTGCTTTATTGTCATGTACTTTAAAAGAAAACTGAATATTTTCTTGAACACGAGAATCTAAAATGTAAACATACTGTATAATATATATATATATATATATATATATATTTGCATTAATGTGCATATGTACAGTATGATTGGGAGAAAAGCCCTACTGTTTGTAAAAACATAAGTTTTCTCCCTATTTAAGAATAACCCCTGCCAGCGATGGCCGCCACAGGGATCACTGGCTGCCGCTGGTGATCCAAAAATGTTTTATTAGGAATATAAATCTATGTTTCAGTTGCAAATATAGAAAAATTATTTGTTTGTAATGTTAATGGCGTCTGAATGCCCTATTTTATTGCCTATTTTACAAGTATTGTTAACTTTGGCTCCTTGGGCCAGTTGGCGATAATATTCTGATAGAATCTTATCACCGTGAAGGCGATCTGGATAATAAATAGACATTCTGTGATGAACATATGGGGGGAGATTCAAATGCTTGAAAAGTCGGTTGGGTGTCTGTTTTTTCCTGTCTATTAGATAGGAAAAAAACAGACTCCCAACTGACTTTTCAAACATTTGAATCTCCCCCTTAGAATTTACATGGTCAAATCCTTGATATTGTAGAAGTGCCCATTTTTATGCATTGTCATCCATTGGCACTATTTAGGCAAGGACCACATGCCCTGTCGTAGCCTGTCCTGGTATGCATCTTTGTCCATTTTGCAGTTTGTGGTAGGGATGGTCATCGACCATCAATGATTGATGGTCTATAACCCATGGATGTGGGAGAACCAGATGATTTCCCACCATCGATGCTACAGAGGGTGAACATCATGGATGAAACCATTGATAGTTTCCTTGTAAATGGTCTCACACTATCATGGTTAACCATCAATGGTTCCATTGATGGTAACCATCGATGGATAACCCACCTATGGCCATACGTAGTTTGTGATGATTTTAGGTTAAAGAAAGCCTATGTTTTCCCAGCCATACCAGTAGGGCATTGGTGTGGTAACGGAGTAGGGTTTTATTACTAAATGATTATAGCAATGTAGTTGACCGTTGCATAATACTAATTTAGAGACACTGGTGACCTGTTTATACTGCAGGTCAGGATTTACAGAATTGGACCAATTTACACCATGGCGCACCCCATCCCACCTTGCAGGCAGGTTCTCTCCCTTCTTGGAAACTTTCCTGTCCTCTCCTGACTCCCAGAAGATTACCTTAATGCAAATAATGCTTCAATATATTATTTATTATTTAATAAAATTCTAACATTTATGTGACCCGCATTCGACTGCATGCAGAGTGCCCTGTCATCTGAGCCTGAAGTCTGAGTTTACAATCAGGGTAGCATCTAGTTACCCTTCATGGGGGTTTATTTACTAAGATTCGTGTTTCTGCCGAATTGGTGGGAGTTTAAACTCAAATTTTATCGGTCGTATTTTTCTGCAACTTTTTGAAATCATTTTCGGTAATTTACTAAACTGCCGAGTTTTTGTTTTTCGTATTTTCTGATGTCGATGTTATTCATATTGTCGGGCAGTGTTTTACAGGAGTGATTAGTAAAACACTGCCAGACATAACACAGTGAAGCCCGTCCGCATCAGTGAGTTCCATGCCATGCTTCATTGTGTACAGTATGACAAGACTTTAAACAGTATAAAAAAAAAATGTGTGGGGTCCCCCCTCCTAAGCATAACCAGCTTTGGGCTCTTTGGTTGTTTAAATACCGGGGGAAAATTGCCTAGGGTTCCCCCGCATTTAGACAACCAGCACCGGGCTCCACTAGCCAGAGAGATAATGCCACAGCCAAGGGACACTTTTATACTGGTCCCTGCGGCCGTGGTATTACCCCCCCCCCCCCCCCAACTAGTCACCCCTGGCCGGGGTTCCCTGGAGGAGTGGGGTAATGCCACTGCCGCAGGGACCGGTATAAAAGTGTCCCCCGGCTGTGGCATTATCCCTCTGGCTAGTAGAGCCCGATGCTGGTTTTAAAAATACGAGGGAACCCTACATCTTTTGTCCCCCATATTTTTAGAACCAGGACTGGACGCAGAGCCCGGTGCTGGTTTTATAAATATGGGGGAACCCCTGTGCATTTTTCCACCTGTATTTTAACAACCAGGACCGGCTCAAAGAGTCCGAGGCTGGTTATGCTTAGGAGGGGGGACCCCACACAATTTTTTTTTTGAACATATTTAAGCCATTCAGACCCTTTCCCACAGATAAGCATGCACGGATCTCACTGATCCGTGCATGACTATCTGAACACGCCACCAAAAAGCAGGTCTATTTTAAAACTCCTTTTTTTTTACGAATTTTATGCTTTCCCAGCAGTGTTTGGCTATTGTCGGTAGTGATTGAGAATACAAATGCTTAGTAAATTACCGCGTTGTAGCAAATAAAGTCGCGTTTGACCGATGGCCTATTGATTCGTATTTGTGACCTCTGCCAGGAAAAACAATACGAATAGCCCCAACACTGCCGAGATTTGTGTTTGGTAAATTCCCGAGATGACACTTAGAAAAAAAAAAGCAAGAAAATCGGAAGCTTAGACATATACCCCATGGAGAGGACCTTTCCCATAAGCCGTTGGGTCCATGTCACCAACTATTTGGAATAGTAACCTGTGGCCAGTGAAGCGGAGCGAGACACTGAGCTCGAAGCGTGGCGAGGGAAGCGAGCCCGTGAGGGTACAATGGTGCATAGATAAAACAAAATAACCTCAAACAAATGGAGAATGGATAAAAGATTAAGGAGCTGTAAGGGCGGAAGTTCTCTCCTGCCCTCTCGTCCTGTCACTTCCTGGTCCTGATCACGAATGGAACATAGGGTAATTCAGAGTTGATCGCAGCAGCAAATTTGTTAGCAGTTGGTCAAAACCATGTGCACTGCAGGAGGGGCAGATATAACATTTCTTTATATTTGGGTTAGAGTTAGATTTGGGCGGGTTATTTTGTTTCTGTGTAGGGTAAATAGTGGCTGCTTTATTTTTACACTGCAATTTAGATTTCAGTTTGAACACACCCCACCCAAATCTAACTCTCTCTGCACATGTTATATCTGCCCCCCCCCCCCTGCAGTGCACATGGTTTTGCCCAACTGCTAACAAATTTGCTGCTGCGATCAACTCTGAATTACCCCCATAGACACAACCCTACAATCAGGGGCTCATTTATCTCACTGAGGGGGAGATGTCTCAAACCTCTGTTGGCAACTTCTCTTTATCGCTCTCAAAGGCTTTATACATCTCCCCCTGAGACTAGACATTATGTACTCTATCCAATTAGCCGTGAGTTCTTTTCGCTGCGCAGGTAAGTACTGTATGCTGTGCTTGCGGAACAGCAGAACTCGCACATTTTTCTTTACTGTCACAGTCCCATAGGGGGTGCGGGGTGAGACTGTCCCGCAAGAGGTGTGAATTGCGGTGCCATTGACAGCATGTTGGAACAGCTACTCGCCCTCTTCATGGCTGATTGGATTGACCCCTACACATCTAAAACCAGTTTTATCTGACACACATCATTGCAAAATTCAGTTATATTAAACTGGAATACTGTACAATATATCAGAACTCGATCACACAGGAGATTTTGTGGCATTTTCAGAATGGCAGCTTTAGATTATACGTGAAATGTATTTATTGTTTTCCTGTGGTTGATTTATGAGGCAGACAGGTCTGTTTTTAGTCAAATATAATAGCATCTTAATGGATGGGAATGTATTTTTCTGTAAAAAAAAATGCACCAATTAAGTCCTTGCAGCAGAGGAAGCCATTTTGTGAGCAGAACCCATGTTGACATGCAGCCTATTACTGCAATTAGTGGATGCCCTATGCTTCTTTGTCATGCCTCCTGCCCAGGGTTGGACTGGCCTGCAGGAGTACAGGGGAATTCCCAGTGGGTCACTTTGCCTGAGGGCCCCACCCCCTTCTCAAGGGGTCAAGAGCTTTGTGGAGCAGGATCATGGATGAATTTGGGTTCTTGGTTTGGAAAAGTAGGTGGTCCTGACACACACCTGTCCCCTCCTTTATAAAGGGGCACTATTCTTGCATGTCCTCTTAAAGGGTTGGACACACACCCTCTGGTGGCTGGTCACACTCCTTAAAATTGGGCCCCTACCACTGCATTCCATGGTGGGCCATTCATGTCACAGTCTGACACTGCTCCTGCCTGAGTAATGCCACTGGTCCATGTACCTTAGTAGACTGCTTTCTCAAGAGTGTTTGCTCAGAGACTTAATTTAATATGGCAGCCTCCATTCTTTGTGAGTGATTGAGGCACCTGAGGATTCTTTGGGCTTGACCATGACTCATTGATTTTGGGCATATCTCAGATACATTGGTTGTTGTTAGTATAACTCATCCTGTATTGAAATACTAGTTTAATTTACAGCCAGAGGCACACTAACTAGGTATGACCATCGACCAGTGATGATTCAAAATCATCAATGGTTTATGGCCAATGTAGAATATCAATGCTATTAATGGGGGAGACCCAGATGGTTCCCCTCCATCGATGGGAAGGCATGACCAACTTTTTTTAGGAGGTGCTGGGACACGGAATGTAGCTCCGCCCCATGATACCTGCGAAGCCCCGCTCCATGTTCTGATTGGCTCACAGGACAATCAGTGAAATAACAGCGATGATCATTGGTTGTAGAAACCATTGATGGTCATCCACTGCATAGTTGTCAGCCATCGATGGAAACCATCAATGGCAACCACACCGATAGCCATCCCTATCACTAACGCACCAGAGGCTATTTAGTCATACGCCAATGAAAGTGGTCACTCCATAACACCAGCCCATCTTTCCAAACTGCTCCCCCCCATGTTCCTTCTGGGAATTGTAGCTCTTTAGGAGGCCAAAGGGAACATAACACATTTGCTTTGGCAACTAGTAAGGAGAAGATTTATCAAAGGTTGCATGTAGATAAAGTGGAGAGAGAAATAAATCACCAGCCAATCAGCTCCTAACTGCCATGTTATAGGCTGTGTTTGAAAAATGACAGGAGCTGATTGGTGGGTACCTTATCTCTATCTACATTATCTCTCGCCTTTGATAAACCTCCACCAATAATATTTCAGCAAGTCTTCGGTTGACCATAAGAATTCAAATCCTCATTTTCCTAAACCTACTTATTTAGCACCTTCTAAATTTAAATATGTAAATTAGGGATTGACATCTGGTTTGGAATAATCTTTTGTGAAAATATTAGGCATTCGTTTGTAACCCAACATTGAATTCAGTGTTTTCCTGCCATATTAGCGTGGATCTTTCGAGGTATGTCTGGAATAGGCTGAAGGCCTCTCTAATGAGTTTAGCTAATTAATAATCAACCAATCACTGGTTATATAAGCCATAGGGACCATGGTAATGCAAGTGGAAGCATGAGGTCCTGGATGATATTAATGAATTAGCTGATATGTTGCGTTTGTGTATGAACATGAGTCGTCTTGCACAGCCGAGAGCTACAGGAGCAGTGGGAGCGAGCGTGCTACCAGCCCTCGGATATCTGGGTCAGTGGGAATGATTCGGTGCCCAGTTAGGGAACCGTCAGCATTTTGTTCTTGGATAAGAATCCGCTCGGAGGGGGTTGGATTCAGGGGCTTGCGGTTAACCCCTTCTCCGACTCGTGCTTGTTTAGTAATGGGTTTAAAGATTTATCTCTTTGCTCCCGTTTCCTTAATCCCGGCCTGGAGGATGAGAAGGGTCTTTAAGGCCTAATGCGGCTGAAATCTCGTTAAAGACATCCTGCTTATTCCCGGCTGCCACGCTAATTACGGGAGTCATCTTGCTGCTGACAGATGCCGCTCACTCACGCCCCTCTACCTTCTGCTTGTAGCTCTCTCCATGTCGCCTTGTTTCTAGTGAATGAGAGAGTCCTGTTTATCATTGGGAGGGACTCTCAATATGGCTTTGTTATTACTGCTGCAGTCCTTATATCCTTACTGGAATATCTACAATTCCAATGGTGCGCCTGGTAACGAGGAAACAACAGGGAGGCTTTTGTTCCACTAATACGGGACATATTTCTAGAACAATAAGCAGAGAATAGTCAGCAGCTGTCCCATCTTTCTGACTTCTGCCACGATCGCAGCCGCCTGTGACAGGCAAGAGAATAAGCCCCACAGTATCATTTGTCGCTGTTTTAAATTTGGTTTATTCATCCTGTACCAGTAGTGTGCATATCAAAAATGTATCTGAAATAAGCCCATGTAAGCAATGTACTGCAGAAACTCGGTTCTGATAAGGAGTTAGCTGCAAGAATGGAGTCCCTGTATTCAACTTTGACAGTCTGCTCTTAGTTTCTATGTAAATATTTCTTGTACCACACTTGCCAATTCTCCCTGATTGTCAGGGAGACTCCCTGAAATAGTAGTAAACTCCCTAACTCCCTGAATTGTCTAGTAATCTCCCTGATTGCACCTTTCCCCATTGTGTAGCTGTTATATTCTTGAGAAGAAAGACAAAAAAATCAGATGTATACATTCAAGTGGGATCATCACGTCATTCCCCTGCATCAGTTATAAGGCACAATCCCTATGGCTACATGCATTTTTAAATACAGTTTCTCATGGCCACTTACAGGTGTATGGAACCACTTGTAAAACACAATACACAAGCAGGCTCTGAAAGGTATCAGGGCCTAATTCAGACCTGATCGTAGCAGCAATTTTGTTAGCAGATGGGCAAAACCATGTGCACTGCAGGGCAGTGACGTGCGGTGAGGTCAATGGCTGGGGAGACACTGGCTTCTCAAGTACATCCCCAGTCGCACAAGAACACAAACCTCAGCTCACTTTTTAGGGAAAACAAATACATTAGAATGCACGGGGGGGGGGGGGGGGGGCTCTCTGGTACTGCAGCAAATGTCTATGTACAGTACTGTGATTACAGGACAGATTGCAAAGAACCCAGAGAGCAGCCAGGCCTGGGTCCAAAACTACTGGCATTCTGAGTGAGATCTGTTGAAGCACCCCCTCTCCCCCAATGTGCGCAATGAAGGCGCGCGCACTCCTAGGAAAGTGGGACTAGCCTCGTAATTATATATGATCAAATTTTAAATATATATACCATATAATCATCACCTCCTACAGTCTTACACATAGGGGGTAATTCCAAGTTGATCGCAGCAGGAATTTTTTTAGCAGTTGGGCAAAACCATGTGCACTGCAGGGGGAGGGAGGGGGGGGGGGGGTCAGATATAACATTTGCAGAGAGAGTTAGATTTGGGTGGGTTATTTTGTTTCTGTGCAGGGTAAATACTGGCTGCTTTATTTTTACACTGCAATTTAGATTGCAGATTGAACTCACCACACCCAAATCTATCTCTCTCTGCACATGTTATATCTGCCCCCCTGCAGTGCACATGGTTTTGCCCAACTGCAAAAACAAATCCTGCTGTGATCAACTTGGAATTACCCCCATAGTATTTTAGCAGACCCCTGGGGAGGTTAGGGTTAGGCATCAACGGGAAGGATTAGGCTGCGGAGAGGGAGGGTTAGGTTTAGGTACCGCCGCAGGGATGTTAGGGTTAGGCTGCAGGGAGGGAGGGTTAGGTTTAGGTACCGCCGCAGGGATGTTAGGGTTAGGCTGCAGGGAGGGAGGGTTAGGTTTAGGTACCGCCGCAGGGATGTTAGGGTTAGGCTGCAGGGAGGGAGGGTTAGGTTTAGGTACCGCCGCAGGGATGTTCGGGTTAGGCTGCGGAGAGGGAGGGTTAGGTTTAGGTACCGCCGCAGGGATGTTAGGGTTAGGCTGCAGGGAGGGTTAGGTTTAGGTACCGCCGCAGGGATGTTAGGGTTAGGCTGCGGAGAGGGAGGGTTAGGTTTAGGTACCGCCGCAGGGATGTTAGGGTTAGGCTGCGGAGAGGGAGGGTTAGGTTTAGGTACCGCCGCAGGGATGTTAGCGTTAGACTGCAGGGAGGGAGGGTTAGGTTTAGGTACCGCCGCAGGGATGTTAGGGTTAGGCTGCAGGGAGGGAGGGTTAGGTTTAGGTACCGCCGCAGGGATGTTAGCGTTAGGCTGCGGAGAGGGAGGGTTAGGTACCGTCACAGGGAGGTTAGTGTGCAGGGAGGTTAGGGTTAGGCTGCTGGTTGGGAGAGTTATGTTTAGGTAACGCTACAGGGAGGTTAGGAACTATAGGGGGAGGTTAGGGTTAGGCTGTGGGAAGGGAAGGTTAGGGGAGAACACCCTCAACTCACCCCTCTCTGCATTGTAAACTTCAGGATCCCAGCATCTGTCTTCTGATCGCTGGGATCCCAAGCGCTGGCATCTCATACTGAATCCCTCACTACAAGTGGACCAAACAAAAAAAGCTAAATGGTATACTGTACAATCTCTTCTAATCTCCCACCACCAATTTGGGGCCCCCAGCCCTCCCTACCTGCTGCTTCTCCATGGTCCCTGCAGAGCCCAGGGCTCACGGGCTCTTGGATGCCAGTGCTGTGCTCAGGGCATAGGTGTAGTAGCTGCGTTCCATCAGTGCTGTAACTAGGCATTTTAGCTCTGTGTGCAAGAAACGGTATTGGCGCCCCCCCTTCCCATGTAAGATAGGGGCAGTGCGCGCCATAGGCGCGTGAACAATTTATAGGGGCGTGGCTTCATGGGGAAGGGGCATGGCCACAAAATAATACCAATTCATACTACGGTGCACAGTAGTCTCCATTATTCAAATTACGCTGCACAGTTGCGCCACTACACCAGGTAGAGCCCTTTTACACATTACGGCAGACAGTCCCCCTTTTTATACATTACGGTAGACGGCATTGCATTTTTACACATTACGGCAGACACCGTCCCCTTTTTACACATTACGGCAGACAGCGTTCCCCTTTTTACACATTACGGCAGACAGCGTTCCCCTTTTTACACATTACGGCAGCCAGTCCCCCTTTTTACACATTACGGCAGCCAGTCCCCCTTTTTACACATTGCAGCAGAGAGCGTCCCCTTTTTACACATTACGGCAGACAGCGTCCCCCTTGTTACACATTACGGCAGACAGCGTCCCCCTTGTTACACATTACGGCAGACAGCGTCCCCCTTGTTACACATTACGGCAGACAGCGTCCCCCTTGTTACACATTACGGCAGTAATATATGACATGATGAGCGGTACCACAGGCAGATCCAGGCTGTTCAGAGGGCAGGAGCAGCTCACTTTTTAGCACCCCCCATCCCATCTCCGGCATCACTGACACCCAGATAAGGCTGCAAATATGAAGTCTGGGGATCCGGGTATCGACAAATGGAAGTACCTGATCTGTGGCGGTGGGCCCTCCCCAGAGATCACATGGAAGAGCAGTCTGGGCTGGAGCAGGCAGCGCTGGGACCCGTGCAGAAACCACCGCCAGGAGATTGCAGCAGGCATTGGGGTTTCTTTCTGTGAGAGAGCGGGGGAGGAGAGCACCGGCCGCCGCACAATTTCCTCCCTGGGTCTGGGCTTACCGCCGCCGCCGTGCAGATTAGCTGCTGCTGCACGGCGACACTTGGCTCTGCCCCCTCCCCGGTTCTTCGACTCCTAAATCACCGGGGGAGGTGATGGCGGGTGCTGGCGGGAGAGGAAGAGAGGGGAGCTCTGAGTCCCTTCCTTGTCCTGCCACTGTGTATTGATGATTGGGCCAGCGGATCCAGCACTGGATCCGCTGTCCAATCAAATGTGCCTCGCTAGCAGGGGCGTGCTTTCCCTGCCAGCGAAGCACTTACATAAGTGCCGCTTTCATTGTAATTTGTAATGGGCTATTTCAGCTCAGTGCTTGGCCCCGCCCCCGGCATTATCCCCCGTTCCCACTGTCTACACGCTGTCTCGGGAGGCACTTGATTTCAGTGCCTCCCAATCTAGTTTAAAACAGTAAAATTATTAGAATAATATAAACAGGATACATATGACATAGAATATGTGTCATATGTATCTTTTTGTATTATTTTAATCTTTAATGAATGACAGGGAAGGCACTGCCTCAACTGCCTCCCCTGACTGCACGTCCCTGCTGCAGGGGAGTCAGATATAACATGTGCAGAGAGAGTTAGATTTGGGTGGGTTATTTTGTTTCTCTGCAGGGTAAATACTGGCTGCTTTATTTTTACCCTGCAATTTAGATTTCAGTTTGAACACACCACACCCAAATCTAAAGGTCCGTTGTGGGAGAGATGTGTGCTGAGCGAACCTCTCAGCACACATCTCTCCCGCCGCTCAGCACAGTGTGATGTGAGCTGAGCATGCGGGGGGAGACGGGGGGGCCGCTCATTTCACCCAGCGGGTGAAATGAGCGACCTGCTAGATTGGTCTGCATGGCAGGCCAATCTAGCACCAGTGAGAGCGATGCGCGGGGCTGCGCATCGCTATCGCTGTAGGGGGTACACACGGAGCGATCATGCTTAAAATCTAAGCAATCTAGTGAGATTGCTTAGATTATCGCTCCGTGAGTACCCCCCTTCACTCTCTCTGCTCGTTATTTCTGCCCCCCCCCCCCCCCCCCCCCTCCTGCAGTGCACATGGTTTTGCCCATCTGCTAACAAAATTGCTGCTGCCATCAGGTCTGAATTACCCCCTCAGTGTCTTCATCAACAAGTAGATGTTTGGGGCTTATTTATATTTGAATGTCATATTTATGACACGTCTCTCAGATGTAGCCGTACACGTCCACGCTTTTAGGTGTTGCTTTCGCAGTCTCCCTGAAATTTTGGAGGCAAGTATGTATTATCCACGTGTCGTCGTTACCCTCTCTGACTTCTGTGCTAAATGACAGATCTACGCTGTCTAGATAGACAGTAGGTCGACCCCATATGATCGACATGGTCAAAAGTTCAACAGGGTCAAAAGGTCGACAGGTAAAAGGTGGACAGTGCTTAAGGTCGACAGGCACAAAATGTCGACATGACAAGGGTCAACACACATATGGCCGACACAAATTTTTTGAGGAGGTTTCACATGTTTTTCAATTTTGCTTGATCTACCTGCAACGTGGACTACGATTGGGAATAGTAATTTGTGCCGAGCGCAGCGGTAACGGAGTGAGGCACCGTGTCCGCAGCGTGGCGAGCGAAGTGTGCCCTGCAAGTGTCTACGTTTACTATAATTGTGGTTACATATCACGAAATATAAAAAATGACACAAAAAAACTTAAAAAACTTGTGCTGAGCTCTTCAACCTTTTGACCTTGTCGACCAAATGATGACTATCTAATTACTGTAGGGCTTCTATACAATACCCGTTCCAGCTATGGGAAATACATGGATGGGGCCTGTTATTTTAGGGCCTAATTCATGCTTGTGGCGATGTTCACGCAACTGAGCGATTATCGGCAGACTCCGCATGTGCCGCAATCGCACTGCACACGTGCCAAGGTATATTTGCCGCCCGCAGTGAGATTTTTAATGCAGAGTGATTGACAGGAAGGGACATTTGGGGGGTAAAGGGGGAGAAGTAACTGGGAGTGGGGGTAAAAACACAGGTGTGTCTTGGCCAATTTCAGGGTGTATATCTGCCTTCAGTTCGGTCATGCACGCAGGGAAACATGGAGTCAGCGTCGCTACTGCCGCGGCCAGTCTGCATGACCGTAGACTCACTCGGGGAGTTGATGTTCCTCGGTATTGTGACGATACTGCGTATGTGTCTACGCAGTTGCTGAGGACGTTGTGATGGCTCCAGTGGGCGTCTATTTTCTTTTCTGCGCAGCTTCGCATGTGATAATTAGCAAGTCCGTACCCTGAAAAATCACAGCTACATAGGCATGTACGTACAACATAAATTAGGGCCTAATTCAGAGTTGATCGCAGCAGCAAATTTGTTAGCAGTTGGGCAAAACCATGTGCACTGCAGGGGGGGGGGGGGGGGGGCAAATGTAACATGTGCAGAGAGAGTTAGATTTGGGTGGGGTGTGTTCAAACTGAAATCTAAATTGCAGTGTAAGAATAAAGCAGCCAGTATTTACCCTGCACAGAAACAATATAACCCACCCAAATCTAAAGGTGGGTACACACTGATAGATATATCTGCCGATCAATTGATCGGCAGATATATCTATGGATGGATTGGGCAGTGTGCTGAGCATACACACTGCCCGATCCGTCGGGGACTGACGTCATGAACTGGGTGGGCGTGTACACACGCCCGCCCAGTTCAGCTGTCAATCACCGCCGGCCGCTGCAGCATGTGTACGGGCGGCTGGCTGGTTGCCCGTACACACAGCGATGCGCCAATATATCGGTAGATATATTGGCCGTCGGCTGTGCTGCGGGGCCGACGCGATATGTCTGTGAATGACGGAGTTCACAGACATACCGCCCGTACACACTGGCCAACGGACCCACAATATATCGGCCTTCAATAGAACGGCCGATATATCTGCCAGTGTGTAGTGTACCCACCTTAACTCTCTCTGCACATGTTATATCTGCCCCCTGCAGTGCACATGGTTTTGCCCAACTGCTAACACATTTGCTGCTACGATCAACTCTGAATTACCCCCTTAGTACATAAGGACACCAACAGACTCTTTATATAAGACTATTAGTAGTGTTTTGGGGTTCAGCATAATGTATATACAGTAGTACGACGCAGACTATGGAATCCCCAAGTAATACTGCTAGTGCTTGTACATGGTACAGTTCTCCTCAGAGGCCAGAAATGAATTCTCAGCAATGTCAGTAACCTTCTGTACAAAAATATCAATGTGCTTTTGCATATCATTTGCACACTAGATAATGCTGTAAATACATGTCTCCTATGGCATCGGTGATACTGTATTGTGCTCATCTAATCCTCATAAATTACCGGTGACAACAACTTTGGTGATCTCATACTTCTGGCCACAAATAGACTTTTCTTGGAAGCTGTGAAATAATTAAGGCAGTGATGTCACCCTTGGTGATATATACCCAGTGATATCATGCCCATTAAAGATGACAGCGTGGGATTACCCAGAGGGCATTGTGCTGTCATGGCTGACGTGACTCATGGACCTAATGACATAAAGATGGACACTGACGTGCTTCTCTCTCCTCTTCTACTCTTCTCTCCAGCAGATAATTAGCACCATGGAGACCCAGGCCAGTAATGGCCCTGGCAGTGTGGGTATTCTTAACGGCACCAATGGGGCGGCAGATGACAGCAAAACCAACTTGATCGTCAATTATCTTCCCCAAAACATGACACAAGAAGAATTTAAGAGTCTGTTTGGCAGTATCGGGGACATTGAGTCTTGCAAACTGGTCAGAGACAAAATCACAGGTAGGAACCCTATTTTATTGACCTACTTTTTATCTGCAATTTGTCATCTGTATCTCACCGTAAAAGAAGCAGGGGTTTGAGTGACTGATAACAGGCAGAAGACAATAGAACTTCATTATACGGTCAGACTGTGTCACCTTCATCAGGGCTCATCAGTGTAAGATATGGGTTTTCTACCTAACATTGAAAGCTTTTATAAGACAGCTGTGCCTAAAACAGTAAGGTCCTGGATTAGAAATGTGTAAAAAGGATAATGTAAGATTCTATGAGCGGTATTCAAATGATGTATCACACCCAATCTCCTTTCTAAAGTGATCCCCGTTATGGCGCATATTGCGCCCATAGTAATTAGGTTTAGCTGCGTAAAGGGTTGGATGTCCTCGTTACTCCAGGGGTAGCAAGCTGAAATGATTATACCATGCCCGTTAGCAGAAACAGAATGGGTGTGGAAGGGGTGAAAAGAATTGAATACCGCCCTATGTGTCATAAACTAAAAGTCACATTAATATATTTGGTTCAGCAGAGGTGATAAATGGGTCACTTTAAGTGTACTGGAGCTTTGTGTTCAGCTTTGGCCTCTACTGAAAGCTATAAAATGAATCACTCTGATAAAACGGTCTGATCAACCTAAGGGATTATATTTATGCAGCAAGTGTTTAGTACAGCAGCTGACAGGAATTGATAAGTGGAGCTTGTTAGAGCTTATCACGGCTACTTCTGAAGTGTTTACCACAGCGACAGATCTCGTTTTTCTAAAATAAATAAATATATATATAAAATCATAATCCGATGTGCAGAAAAGAAATTACGTCTGTCGCATTAGTAGAAAAACACTGAATTTAAGTACGCTGTATTATGTCAAGAGAGAAAGGCATTTACAGCTTAAATAGTCCGGATATGCACACATTTAATAGCGATTTGCTCCTACACTACCTAATACGTTTAGTCAGTATCTTACACTGGTTGAAGGAGATGACGAGGAGTCACTCACAGGCTGACAGCTGTCACAGCTACCGGGGGGTATCCGTAACTAGATACAGAGCAGAGCCAGGCCACAGATTCCACCTGAAAATGGAATTTAATATATAAGTAATCAAATCTATATATGACATTACATTACCTTTATGGGATTCGGTCGTTAGGTCGACGAGTTTTTCACATTTTTTAATTTTTTTAACTTTTTCATACTTTACGATCCACGTGGACTATAATCGGGAATAGTAACCTGTGCCGAGCGCTGCGGCAGCAGAGCGAGGCACCTTGCCCGAAGCTCGTGAGCCATGCTTGGCGACACGGTGCACTATTTGGGGTTCCCCATCACTTTTACGAAGACAGCGACACCAAAAAAGTAAAAAAAAACTCATGTTGACCTTTTTCCATGTCGACCTAGTTCATGTCGACCTAATGACCACGTCGACATAGTGACCATGTCGACCTAATGCATGTCGACCAATAGTGGTCAACCTAATGACTATTGACCTAAGTGTGGTCAACCTGATGACCCATACCCACATTTACATGTTAATTAATTCCAGCCATAATTACATATAGCTAGTTTTTAAGTTTATTCCAGTGTATTCCAACAAGTTCCACATGGGAATGAGATAATGGGATTTGCATAATCATGGCCCCACCCACTGCTGTGCAGTGACGCATGTTGCACCTTTGCACAGCGGAGGCGGGTCTGATGACACATACAGCTCCATCCACTACACAACAGAGAGATCGGGATCTGGGAGGGTGACCTAAACTCCCTGGACTCTGGGAGTACTCCCTGAAATATGTTGTCAGAATCTGATCTGTTTTATGTTATTTATCTGTTTTGCTTGTTAGGTAAATGTTAGTTAATTATCGGGTTTACTGTTAGACTTTCTGCTTTGGTTTAGATGCTGGAAGCAACCAAAGTCTGCTTAGTATTGTAACAATTATCTATCCAAGGTACCGAGACTGTGTCCACCTTACCTAACCCACACACAAAATATCAGTAAAAATCTGAGATCTGTTTGCTGCTTATTTGCCTCATTACAAAAATGTATTTATTTATTATCAGTTACTTCTATAGCGCACACATATTCCGCAGCGCTTTTACATCAGTCCCTGCCCCAGTGGAGCTTACAATCTATATTCCCTATCACATGTACACACATTCACACTAGGGTTAATTTTGTTGGACGCCAATTAACCTACCAGTATATTTTTGGAGTGTGGGAGGAAACCGGAGTACCCGGAAGAAACTCACACAACTACGGGGAGAATATACAAACTCCGCACAGTTAGCGCCATGGTGGGAATTGAACCCATGACCTCAGTGCTGTGAGGCAGTAATGCTAACCATTACACCATCCGTACTGCCCCAAAAAGGGGTGATACACATAATATATATAATAATTTATAATACAAGTACTGGTTACTATCCTAAGTGCACTTTGGTCGCTTCACTCAATGAGTTGGCCTATCATTTTTGCTTTAGACTGAAAAGTACATTTCATTTTTACTAGAGGATTCTGGGACATTTCTCGCCAAACCCAGTGGCTATTACTCATAAACTGGGAGTGACGCATGTAGTGGGGGGCAGGTGTGATTTATTTAGTTTTATGATACATACTGCTTTATCTTAAGTGTATGGGAAGCACAGAGGCAGGTGGTCTGGCTTTGTTATACACCGAAGGATATTTAGGGGCTTTGTTATATACCAAGCTTTTTTTGCGGGGAGGGTCTGTGGGGATACCAAGCTGTCTGTTAGGAGACCTTTGTGCTTGTGAGCGATGTCTCAGATCTCTTTATCTCTGTATGCGGCAGAAGATTCACTTTCACTTCTCCCCTCCCCCACAGGTCCTAAGGTAGCACTTTCACTGACTACACATCTTGCCCACACAGGTCAGAGTTTGGGGTACGGATTTGTAAATTACGTGGATCCTAATGATGCGGATAAAGCCATAAACACACTGAATGGACTGAAATTACAGACAAAGACCATCAAGGTGAGAACAGCGAGACATCTCATCGTCTATTTGGATTGCAAGCTCTGCGGCGGATTGCTCTTTTCACCCTCATGCGTTTTGGAACTTGCAAGAACCCAGTTTCTACAAATGCAGCTTGTGTGCTGTGGTTTCGTTTTTATCCTCCCCTATAAGGAAATCAGATATCTGTCCCCACGCCCTGGCAGAAGGCAGCAGAGGCAGATGCCCTCAATCTCTGCACCTTAAGGTCACACTGTATATTAAATGCAGCAGGTCAGGGATGATTGGGAAAGTCTTTTATTCATCCTGCCTTTGTCATTCAAATAGTCGGCCCTCCCCTTGGGAAAGGGGATGCGATGAATGGTCCGGGAGGGTGGGGGGGGCGATAGACAAAAGCACTCAGCCATCTGTCCTCTCGCTGGCTAATTACGGGGTATTTCCCCTGGAGATTAAATGAATGGGGAGGGGGGCAGCGTAGATTGGGACAGGAAGCCAGCTGCTGTGGGTAAATCCCAAATCTGTGTCGCTCTAGAAAAGTTAAAGGATAAATGTCTCGTAGAGCTGAAAAGTGACCTAATCCCAGATAATAGCTGAGAGGTCAGACCCAATGAGGTAGCTTTGTGACTGAACACAGTGACACATTTAATGGCTGACAGAGACAATCCCTCCTAACGAAAGTGACACGTAGCTTGGCCCTAAAGAGCTTACACTCCTTTTTCTTTCTTTTTTCACCATGTCATGTGACGCAGTGATTACATTATCATCATATAGATTTTGCAGCTGCTGTTTAACTGGATCACAGCGCCCAGCGGCTGCATCATAAGCAAAATAACTTTATTATAAAGTAACAAACACAACAGTGAGCAATACAAAATTGTTTTATGTATTTCAAAGTAAATATGTGGAAATCCCTCCATATTCTGCTATTGCTTCTTTATGATACCTGCAAGTGACATTGGGGTAAATTTACTAAAGCTCCTAAAACAGAGAATTGGTGAGGTTGCCCATAGCAACCAATCAGATGCTGTCTTTTCTCTATTGTCTTTTATAAAATGATAGACAGCATCGGATTGGTTGTTTTGGGCAACGTGACCGCTTCTCTGTTTTAGAAGCTTTAGTAAATTTACCCCCTCGTGCTCAAAAATTGCCAATGTTACATCTCATATTGTCCATATATTGTCTATATTTATGGACCAGAGATACTATATAGACACTGGAGTTTGTTTATGCACTGGGAACTATTGATGCCAGAACCAGATCGTCCATTAGGCAAACTAGGCTCCCGACTAATGGGGAGATGTATTAAGCAGTGAAACGAGTGAAGAAGTGAGCCAGTGGAGAAGTTGCCCATGGTAACCAATCAGCACTGAAGTAACATTTATAATGTGCATACTATAAAATTATACAGAGCAACTGATTAGTTGCCATGGGAAGCTTCTCCACTGGCTCACTTCTCCACTCTTTTCATTGCTTAGTACATCTCCCCCTAAGGCCCAGTCAGCACTGTGTGGGAAACATCACTAAACCCCATATATATGTGTTCTGTTGTGGCAAGCTCTGGAGGGAAGCCGGCCCAAAACAGTATGTTGTCTGTGGCCACCCATTGGGTCTTAAACCTGCTCTGATTGATTACAGTGAGTTGCAAACACCGTGCAGGCAGCCATTCTGGGAGCTGAAAACAATGGTTAGAAGAATACCATTTTAGTAGACGTCACATAATGGGGGAGATGTATCTTCAGTAGATAAGTGCTGAATGGTTTCGATCCAGTGCAGTTTGACACATATTGAACTTTAACATGTATTAAGGCAGTTACCGTAGAGAAAAATTACTTTTCTTTAAGGTCTCTGTATACATGTATCAATATAGCAGTTGCTATGGGACTTGGCCAGATCACCGAAGGGAGGCATATTCTCTCCCCCGCTCTGGTGGCCAAAATGTTACTATATCTTGGTGTTATCGCTTCTTACTTTGCCTCAAATAAGAGGGGAAGCAGGAAGAGCTTTTGCAGCATGATAAGTGCCCTCATCATTCTGATACAATAGAGGAAGCAGGAGCCATACCAATTGTGATGAGAATGCAGCTCATTGGTCCACTCAGGAGAGGGCTAGGTGTGAGGGCCAAAGTACCAAGGCCTCTGGCCTGTCAAAGAGTCTCAGCCAAAGCCTGTACTCCCATGGCTGTGCTTTCTTCAACGGTGCATGGATGTGGGCCAACATTCTCTATATGGGGTGGCCACGCCCTCCCCTTTGGACCGGGGCCCGATATTTCTTATGGTGACCCTGAATGCACTCGGAGCTACTTAGTGATAAAACGGAGGCCCTTATAGACTCAGTGACCTCATTATAAATCCTAGTGACTGTACACTCAGCCATTCTCATGAGTAATGGTACAGGTCACTGTGGGGAAAACAGATGCAATTCAGTGAATGCAAATATGCATGCCTGTAATGTTTAGATTTACAAAAGCATCAAGTGGAAATAAACAGAACTTATTAATAAAACAGGTTTTTTTTTTGTATTGAATTCTTAAGATGTAGGGTAACGGAGACCATTGCATCAGATCAGACTCCAGCTGCTCTCCCCTTAACGACCAGTGTTGATGCTGCAAAGGCTCATGGGAGACTCCCTTGAGCGACTGAGCATTTCTGTGGCAACGGTGGCTAGAGACTCTGCAAACAGTCAGGGGAAAACGACAATTAACCTTTTCACTGCTTTTCTAGGTGACATTATATGTGTGACAATTCTAGGACGGGGGTGGTGGATCAGGAGCGCGCTGCTTGTGCTACACTGCACTGATAACCTTGCGCTTATTTCTGCTGCTGGTGTAGTACGCAGTTAGTGTCCCCCAAGTGGTGTGAGTGCCACTGTATTGATATTATTCTTTAGAAATCTGTGGTTTCCCAGGCCTTTCTTCCAGTACCACGGATAGCTCATACATTGATGATTAGGGATGGCCATCGATCATTGATGTTGAAGCCGTCTATGGCCCTCATTCCAAGTTGATCGCTAGCTGCCGTTTTTCGCTGCATAGCAATCATTTAAAATAATGGCAAAACTACGCATGCATGGGCCGCAATGCGCATGCGCGGTGTACGAGTACAAAGAGCGTAGTTGTTTTGCACTGCTTCTAGCGACAATTCCACTTGCACAGCCGATCGCAAGGAGATTGACAGGAAGAAGGCATTTATGGGTGTCAACTAACCGTTTTCTGGGAGTGTTTGGGAAAATGCAGGCGTGTCCAGGCATTTGCAGGGCGGGTGTCTGACGTCAATTCCGGGACCTTCGTCACTGCAATCATCGCACAGAATAAGTAACTACAGGGCTGGTCTTGTTTTGCACAAAATGTTTTTGTACTGCTCGGCTGCACAGGCGTTCGCACTCTTGCAAAGCGAAAATACACTCCCCGTGAGCGGTGACTATGCTTTTGCACAGCTGCTAAAAGTAGCTAGCAAGCAATCAACTCGGAATGAGGGCCTATGTCCTATCCTATCAATGTTGGAAGCAGCTGACCGACTATTTGCTACTGCGCATGTGCCTTAAGTCTCAGTGCGCACGTTTCGCAGTAGCGATTCAGATGTAGTCTCGGAAATGTCTTTAAAATGTATTGGGGTGGTAACTAGGAGGGGGCTAAGTGGACCAACGGAGTTGGTCTATCTTATGGATGTGTTATGGATGGGCCACTGAAGAGGTTGCGTAGACAGACACATAATTGCTTACATTGGAGGACACAGTCAGATGGGTTATCTGAACCTACCATAGGGTTGTTGCAAGTTCAGATGTTGCGTCTAAAACAGTATTACATCGCCTGAAGGCGAGAATTTCTGTTCTTGCACAGTCATACGTGCGCTTGTATAGGGGGAGAAGGGCTGATAGTGGCATGAGCGTATAGTCAAAAACGCAGTAAAGCGGTTGCATCAGCCCGTGATCAAGAATCTGCCCAATTGTCTGTACAGAGTATTATCTGCACAGTATCCATTGCGGGGTCACCCAATACATGAATACAGCAGCAGAGACCCCC